>NC_037676.1:70797005-71097005 GCF_003255815.1 Theropithecus gelada
AAAAAAAAAAAAAAAAAAAAAAAAAAAAAAAAAAACAAAAAAACACATCTGCCACTCATTTTTTGGAAGAGTGTATGAAATATCAGTACAAATTCTTTAAATGTTTGGCAGAATTCTTCAATGAAGCCATCTGTACTCAGAGTTTTAAACTCTGATTCTATCCCTTTACTTGTTAAAGGCCTATTCAGATTTTATATTTTTTAATTGGGTTAGTTTTGATAATTTATATCTTCCTAGGAATCTGTGCATTTCATCTGTTAATTTGTTGACATACACTTGTTCAGAGCATTCCTTTTTATATCTGTATGGTCAGTAGCCCCCTTTTTATTTCTGATTTTAGTAATTTAAGCCTTCTCTCTCTCTTTTTCTTGGTCAGACCAGCTAAAGATTTGTAACTTTTGTTAACATTTCAAAGAACTAACTTTTGGGTTTATTGATTTTTCTCTTCTCACATTCTTGACTATGAAGTAATAAATATATTTATTCTATGCCACAACAAAAGTTTTATGAAAAAAAATGAGAAGTTTAAAGTTGTGGAAAACTCTTCTGAGTTTAATAAGTTGAAATAATGGGGGAAATTCAAATTCAATGAAAGTCAAAAAATGAGATAGTATAGTTAGTAACACATCATATTTCAAGAAGCTTTTAAATGTGGTCTTTTCTATGTGTGCCTCAAGACAAATGGCTTAGCAAATTGAAAAAAATCCAATAAAAATGCCTACAGGTTTATCATCTGAAATTTAACATTTTAAAGGTTTTATAGTATTTTTATATAAAGTTTACATTCATATAGCAAAAGTTTGAGATGTATGATATACTTACAACTCTAGTTTATATTTTTCAGTAAGTTCTTCATTGAAGTTCCTACCTTTATTGACAATGTAAGGTAAAGCAGCACATTTATTAATGCATAGGTGGTGGTAGCAGCTGATCTTCCATGAGAAATTTTGCTTTTAAGTTGAGTGGATGACCCTGGCTTTATTCAATTTCTAACAGTTTCTTTAATTCTTTTAGGTATAATGGAATTAACCTGTATCTAAACAGAGATCATATTTAATTAAATTTAGTCAAAAGAAAGAAACTTGTTAAATTTGATAAAATGACTTTTTATATATAAGGTACAGTCACTCCTTTTTTCCTATCTCAGCTGCTATTTATGGTCCTTAATATAATGATATAATGGTTTAAAAGAATGACTTTGAAATTTTAATTTTCTTAATAGTTTATTAAGCATTGCTACAGGTTAAGCCACCATACTGTTTCATATGCATTATCACATTTAATTTTCATAATAATCCTATAGTGTGATTGATATCACTCCCATTTTACAGACAAGGCAAATGAGGCTCAAAGACATTTAATGACTTGGACAAAGACAGATGTCTAGTCATTGGCAGATCTAAAATTCAAATGCAGTGTAACAAAACATGGCGTGGAATTGTGTGTACACACCCATATATCTTTTTTTAAAAATAATTATGTTTAGTGTTTCTGTGCCATTGTATTTTAGTTTTGTCACTTGTCAAACGACCTTAGATTGCTCTTGTAATTTTCAAAATTAACCTTAGAGACATGTTCTCTATTTGATAGCTTTACTATGTTTACATTTATTGGGAATCTGAAAATACTCAGCTTTATTTTGCCACTTTTTTGTGTTTACATTTTTAATACTTTTTTATGTTTTAAAAAGTTTCTGATTTCCTTTACTGATTTCTATTGTTTTGCAAGTTTTATTGAATAAGCCATAAGCCAAAAGGGATAGTGTGGTATAGTAAAGAGAACAAGCATGGGAGACAGAAAGCCATTGTTTCAGCCTCTCAAGTTCATTACTAATTGTACAACCTTGAGCCAATTATTTTAGCTTCTCTCTTAGTTTCCTCATCTGCAAAACTGGGATACCATTCGGAGGATGGTTGTGAGGATTAAGAGGGTAAATATATGTGGAATAGTGCTTGATGCATAGCAATAAGAAGCATTTTATGAGTGTTGGCTACTTTCCACCTCTCTTTTGTTCCTTTATCTTTTACCCTGGTGAGATTCATGTATTCTACTTACATGCTTTAGCTTTTTTAGCATGCGTATCTTGCAGCTTTAGGCTTCTCCTTAGCAAGACTAAAATTTTAGAACACTCTTACGCTATTAATTTTCTGCCCTTCCCTCATTTCTGTCTTCTATCTCCATCATTCCAGTTCCCTCCCTTCTCCAGAGGTAATTATTATGCTGATGTTGGTTTTGGTTTTTATTCTATTATTTCACAGTTTTACATGCTTAGGGCCGTACCAATAATAGTGTATATTTTTTAAAAATTTACATCTATGATTTGTACTGTGCGTACAATTCAAAGTTTCTTTTTCAATTAATTTTATGTTTTAGAAGTTCATTCGTGTAGGTATATGTAGGTATAGTTCATTCACTTTACCTGCTACTTAGCATTCTCTTGTATGAATATACCAAAATGCATGTATCCATTTCTGTATTCATCAATTTCCAGATTTACACTATTACTCTAGGTACCGCTATGAATATCCCTGTCCTGTTCTCTTGGGCAACTTTGTTTGAGTTTCTTTTGAGTACACACCTGAGAGTGTCTAGCACTTTTGTATTTGAAATGGCAGAAAGCCTTTTGTGACCGTCAGCCAGCCACATTGGTAGAAACTTACATTGTGTAATTTAATCAAATCCACATACTAGTACATGAAATACATGCAAATTATTAGCTTTGAAAAACAAGTAGCAAACATTATGTATGTCATCTCATTTTTGAAAAAATATTATGACCAAAAAGTATATACATTTTATTAGCTATAAATATATCAATATTTATATGTATCTCAGTCTCTATCTGGTAAACCAAGCTACTATCCATGGTTAAATTTGGGGAGCAGTATTAAGGAAGGAGGGAATTTTTTTTTTTTTTTTTTTTTTTTGCTTTCTATACTTCCTTATTGTTTGATTTTGTACACAGCCATTTTAAACAAGAAGAAGATACTAAAACTACTATGAATTCTAGGATGAAATTACTTATTCTAAATAATTTTCTGTGATTATTCTGTAATTTCCCTGATTAGTATCTTGATAATTTTGCTAACAGTGCAAACTCTGTAGGCTTGAAACGCAGATTGTGAGCTTGTTTTGAAGACTGTATGTAGCGCACAAGTCAGGAGGCATAGCCTGACTCAGCAAACCTCAGGATCCGGGCACAGGAGCAGGCATGGAAGCGACAAAGAGCCGACCACACCTCTGAGACCTGCTGGAGAGGACGACCCTGCGAATCAGACCATTACCCAGGGATCCTCGGCGGATGTACTCCCTGGTGTCAACCTTATGGCATTTTAAGTTTGTTAGAAAGAAGTGCAAAGTTCTTGTGGGTTTTAAAACATTGGTAGTAATGTCGGTTGTAGGTATGATAGATCTCATCCACAAATGGCAATTAATGGTGATTGAATTTCTCTTTCACAGCTAATACAAATGTCGATTCTAGTAGCCACATATACTCCCTTTTTAAATTCTTCATTCTTTCACAAGCCATATTTGCTTTCTCATAAAATAAGAAATAAGAATGCTTACAATAAATTTTTTAAACCTAAGTTTTCTTAACCTATTTCTGAGTCTACTTACAGACCATCATTTCTATCATACATGCAACCTAAGTTATTCACATTACCAATGAAAAAAATGTGTTTTATTGAATTATGGTATATTAAAAGAACAGCAGAAAAAATTCTTGCTGGATCTGCATAGTGATTGAGTATTGCTTCAGACGGCATTTACCCCGCAGGGTAAAATAAAGTTTGTTAGCTCCTGTGTTTTGTAATTAACTTGTTACCCATTTATATTTGGCATCTTAGTCAGAACTTGGTTCTAGGCAAATAATTTTACAGTGAAAGATCCATTAACCTTCTCGGTGGGGGAATCATTTTCTTGTAAATTAAATTGCCTAATTAGCTAATCCTTTGGAAAACTCATTCTAAGCTTGGGCCCCAAAAGCTTGACAAAACTGTTAAACAAAACTGTTTCTACTTTTAAAATAAACTACTTACAAATTGCTTCCTAAAGATACCAAATTCAAATTACTATTTATTAGATCAATAATAAGTCTACTTACTCCAGGAATTAAGTGACCCATCAAACAAAACAGTTATTATATTTCATTACTATTTATTTGCCGTATGCCCACCCAGATCTTGCAGGTAAGTAGCAAAACCTCCACCTTGCATGTAAGCTATCAGAATGTGCTTTAGTTTCCCTACAGATTACCTGCCATAGAACAACCTTGTAATGAAAAATGTGCCTTTGTCAAATCAGCTCCCTACACCAATGGGGAATAAACATCCTTCCCAAAGAATAGTTGAGATGCTTTGGTATTCTGACAATATGGTGACTTTCACGGTGGTTTCTACTTAATATTCATTCTGTAATAACAAAGGTGTTTTCCAATATGCTGTTTAATTCTAAGGAATATGACTAATGGAGTCTTTCCAGACCAGGTGCCCAGAGCATAAACATCAGAATAATGGACAGCCACGCCTTTTGGCAGTCAGAGATAAGAGGCTAAGAATTAGAACAGATGTGAGTTAGTAATGAAATAGTTTACAACATTCTCTACCCTGATTTTTGGCCAAAAGTGCCCTTATAACTGGATAAAGCAAACGTGGAAATGTTCCACCTAAAATATGAGCAGATGCTCAAACGCCTGTGGTTCAGAAGGTACTTCATCTGGCTCTCATCTGCTGATCCTCATTTATTAGTTCTGAACTTCTTATAGATAAAAGATATAGGAGAATAGGTGAAAACTATTATATTAAGCCTCAGCATATTTATTCTGAGTCAGCACAGGCCATAATAAAATGGTCTATTATGCCGTGAAGCTAGCTTATGTGAACACTATTTTAAGAACAGCATTGGAGAACGAACTATTCTCCACCTCATTTTAGGTTTTGAATCTAACTTTGATTACTAATCTTAAATAGAATATATTTAAGTAATCATATGTCATAATAGACATATGAGTAAGTCTGTAAAATAATTTAAAAATTTGCCATTAAAAAAATTTTGGAAAGTAAATGTATGTTGATTTTTTTAGTTAATAAAATATACCTCTCTTATAATAAATTAAATTATTTTTACCAAGCAGAAAAGAAAATCTCTAACTATATAGTTTCTTTTTTTCTTCTCATAATGTGTACCAATATGGAGGATTTAATTAATTGAGAAATATCTATAATTGTTAGGAATATGCTAATAGGAAAAGGATGAAAGAGAGAAAGAGATAGAGAGGGAGAGTGGGAGAGAGAGAGATCACAAGCACAGGAAGAAATTTCTGGTCTTCTAGCAAAAAAATGTTTAGATACAATAATGGGCTACTTATTTTTGTGATTGTAGTAGGACATCAATGCTAGTGGAGGCTTATGATTCTATTTCTGATGAGCTGTTGAGGTCGTTGATTATGCTATGCCCTGTACTAGGAAAATACAGAGCCAAATGAGGTACAGTCACTACCCAAAGAGTAGAGAAAAAGACAAGAAACAAAGAAGAAAAGAAATGAATACAAATCCATGTTGTATAAGCAACATTAAAAGCATGTACAAGGTAAGACATGATTCAGGGGAGAGAATAGGTGATTAATTCTATTACTGAGAGAATCAGAGACGGCATCACAGAACACATGATTAACAAGATCTTGAGTGAGAAAGATGAGTTTTCTTGTGAGATGATTGAGTGGGGTGCAGGACACCAATGAGAGTGAACATGAACAGAAAACCAGGTAAGATCATATTTGCATTTTAAAAAGGTATTCTGCTGGTTGTATGAATGATGAAAGGGAGTTATCCCTAGATTTGGAGACCAGAGGTCACTGATTGCAGGAATACAGGTGAAAGATCATAATTATGCTATGGAAGTGAGAGATGGAGGAGCCTAAAGTAATTTCTATGTGTCCAGCCTGGGTGAAGGCTGGTATCATCAACATAGACAAGGAATTCAGGAAAAGTAATTTTCAGCTTTGGGCTAAGAAATGACTTTATATTAGTATACTTTTTAAGGTGTGTGTGTTTTTTTACATGTCCTGTAAATGATAAGATGTATGAGTAAGCCTGTAAGTTGAGGGTGGAGTTTCTGAAGAAGGCAGGACAGGAATTTTAGTTTTGGAAATTAAAACTGATTAAAGAGAACTTTAAAATAAGGTCAGAAGGGATACTAATGGAAACTTGAGAAATGGCGCATGAGTCTATGGCAAACAACCATTTTTCTTTTGTTGTCATAAGAATACGTGTGACCTGTCTTAATACAGAAGATTCATTTACATGGAGAAATTACCTGGATTTGCTTTTGTTTACAGAAGTCTAAAAACACCTCAGCCTAAAAAATTAAATCTGAACATGATGTAGGTATGAAATTAGCATGTAGCCAGGAACTTCAATGATTTCGGAAGGGAATGGGTTAGATGAACAGTTAAAATATACTCAGTGATACGTGCTATGATGCAGCAAGAATGTGACTCCTAGGGACATGTGGGTGGGCTCCACAGGAATGGAGAAGGATGGGCTGTGAGTAGAAGTTCATGGAGTTGATGGAACACAGTCCCTGAAAGTCAAGTAGGTACAGAGAGAACACTGGGTTTCAGATGGGGACCACAGAGAACATGGAAGCATTCCTACTAGGTGGTTCACCAAACAGAGGCGGAATACTGAGGGTGATGAAACTGGGAAGATCTGCTGAGGTCAGAAGGGGGCTTTGCATTCCACATTAAATGGTTCGGGTTTTCTCTTGAAATCAGTGGAAAACTATGGAAGAGGATAAGCAAGGGAGTCACCTGATTCTGTTCTTTTTTTTTTTTCTTTTCTTTTTTTTTTGAATGAAACAGTGTCTGAGTGGCAGACTGGAAGATGTATTGGACAGCATTATGACTAGAGGTAGAGAGAAACATGCACACACAGGGGTGTCTAGAGACAGTTCACACACATGCAGTAGGGAAGGAGGAGGAGCTTTCATTTCTGATCATTTCTTATTGTTGTTCACTTAGTTTCATATCAAAAATATACTATCGTATAGTCACACATCCTGAACATTTTACTCTAAGTATTTGTCTTCCATTGTCTTGTGCTGTTTCTTAGTTTGCTCTAAAACCAGGACTTAAATTAGTGACAGCAGATTTACCTTCATTTAGTTACAGTCATGTGTCACTTAATGATGGGGACACTTTCTAAGAACTGCGTCCTTACCAGATTTGGTCTTTGTGTGAACATCATAGAGTGTGCTTACACAAACCTAGATGGTACAGCCTACTACAAACCTAGGTTAGATGACAGAGCCTATTGTTCCTATAAACCTGCACAACATGTTATTATACTGAATAATGTAGGCAATTATAATGCAATGGTAAGTATTTGGGTATCTAAACTTATCTAATGTAGAAAAGTATAGCAAAAAATGGTATGCAAGATAAAAAATGGTACTCCTGTAGAAGACACTTACCATAAATGGAGCTTGCAGGACTGGAAGTTGCTCTGGGTGGGTCAAGTGAGTGGTGAGTGAATGTGAAGGCTTAAGACATCACTGTACACTACTGTAGACTCTGTAAACACTCTGCATTTTGGTTACATTAGATTTATCTTAAAATTTTTCTTTCTTCATTAATAAATTAACCTTAGCTTACTATAACTTTTTTTTAACTTCATACACTTTTAATTTAATTTAATATTTATTTATTTATTTATTTATTTTTGAGACAGGGCCTCACTGTCACCCAGGCTGGGTGCAGTGGTGTGATCATGGCTCACTGCAGCTTCCACCTCCGGGGTTTAGGTGAACCTTCCACTGTAGTCTCCTGAGTAGCTGGGATTACAGGGGCATGCCACCACACCTGCCTAATTTTTGTATTTTTTTATGGAGGCAGGATTTCTGCATGTTGCCCAGACTGGTCTTTAACTCCTGGGATCAAGGAATCTACCAGCTTCAGCCTTCCAAAGTGCTAGGATTACAGGCATGAGCCAACACACCCAACCCAACTTTTAATTTTTTTTTAACTTTTTGACTCTCTTTTAATAACACTGAACTTAAAACACAAACACATTATACAGCTATACAAAAAAATTTTATTTTTTCATATCCTTATTCTATAAGCTTTTTTTCTATTTACAGAATTTTTAACTTTAAAATTTTTTTTAAACTTTTCTGTTAAAGACTAAAGCACAAGGCCAGTCACAGTGGCTCATGCTTGTAATCCCAGCACTTTGGGAGGCCAAGGTGGGTGGATCACCTGAGGTCAGGAGTTCAAGACCAGTCTGGCCAACATGGTGGAACCCTGTCTCTACTAAAAATACAAAAAAGTAGCTGGGCATGATGGCAGATGCCTGTATTCCCAGCTACTTGGGAGGCTGAGGCAGGAGAACCACTTGAACCTGGGAGGTGGAGGTTGCAGTGAGCCGAGATTGCGCCACTGCATTCTAGCCTGGGCAACAGGGCGAGACTTTGTCTCAAAAAATCTAACAAAAAAATGAAGGCACAAACATGCATATTAGCCTAGACCTACACAGGGTCAGGATCATCAGTGTCACTTTCTTCCACCTCTACATCTTGTCCCACTGGAAGGTGGGTGCATGGAGCTGCCATCTCCTATAATAGCAATGCCTTCTTTTGGAATAAATCCCTGCCTGAGGCTATTTTACAGTAATTTTTTTTTTAACTAGTAGAAGGAGTATACTCTAAAATTATAATAAAAAGTATAGCATGGTAGATACATAAACCAGTATTATTTATTATTGTTATCTAATATTATGTGCTATACATGATTGTATGTGCTACATTTTTATACAATGGGCAATACAGTAGGATTGTTCACACCAGCATCACCACAAACACAGGAGTACTGTGTTGTGGCACAATGTCAAGACAGCTATGACGTCACTAGGCAATAGGAATTTTTCATCTTCATTATAATCTTATGGGACCACTGTTGTATATGTGGCCCCTCATGGACCAAAGCGTCTGTATTTAGTAGGGTGAGATCATGATCCTAAAATGAATCTGACAGTTGGGAAACTCATTCTCTCATATGACTTTTCATCTGTTTTAGCTGCTCTCTAAATCTAGGAAGGGATTGATTTTCATTCAACATTGAGCAAATCATTTCTGCAGTTTGACTCTACAGCTGGCATTGTGTTAGACACCATTTATCAACCTCTGAGACTCGAATTATTTGGAAGTTGGAAAGAAAGTGTTCCAACAGTTCCAACACACATAGTTATTTAGAACAGTGTTGGAGGGGTAACGGGAAAATGGGAGGAAAATACAGCCTGATTTATCCTAAAGACACATTATCATAGAGATACATTGTAAACAGTTTTGTTGTCGTTTGTAAAAGGACTTATTGCATGAAGGCAAAGAAGAAGGAGAGAAAAGCATTTTGGGCAAAATCCCTTGATACATAACTATATTGCATAATTTACTGGTTCACATGTACAGGCACCTGTCTCTTCATCAGATCGGGCAATCCCTAAGTGGTAAGACTTGTTCTTTGCTATTTTTATACCCAGTAATTTAGCATGACATTTAAAACATTTCTGATATTCCTAATATCTATCAAATTGTTGAAACATTAATATTTCCTGAAGAAATTTGAACTTCTATTCATACCCTAACCTTGGTAGTTGTCCATAATTCCTGGATCTGTATCCAAAGCTATATTTTGTGGCACAGCACTGTAACTTTTTAAAAGATACATCAAAATGGCACAGTTTACTACATAGAATGTGAATGAACCATCTCAGGCTACAGTGACTCTTTTCCTCATTCTAACACCATTAACCTCCTAATACTATCAACATTGTCTCATCCTTGATACTTTCATTAATTAACAAAGTTTCAGAGAAATCACCTAACCTGGTTAGATAGCCAGGAAAATGCTAAATTTTTTTAAAAAAAGTAATTAAAATATTGATTTCTTATTCAAACTAAGAATGTATGCAAAGATACCTGAAGCGTGTCCTAGGGCCATAGCTCTCTGTATTTTGAAAAGCTATCCTTTCAGATTTTACATTTGTGATAGCTCTAAATATATCTAGCTCTGTTTAGCAAAAGAGGTTGAGACTTGAGTCAGGAAAATAAAGCATTAAAGGAAAGCTATGTGGATTGGAATCATCATAATAAATGGTGAGTGGCCTTAACAAAAGCCAGTGGAAGTTTAAAGTAAAAACATAACTTTTAAAGGGTTTTTAAAATGTGTTTTCTTTTTTCTCAAATGGAATGACCCACAGATCCCAGTGCTACAAAGGGAGAAGGAGAGCTCAAATGAAAGCCATCTAGCAGATTTTGGAGGGCTCATGTTTCAAGTTTGGGATTATCTGCTTGAGAGAGTTAAGATCAAAAAAAAAAAAAAAAAAAAAAAGACATGAACTCCATCAACACTCAGTTTGTCCCTCATATTATATTGCAGTGGTACTTAGATAAATAAAGCAAGGTTTCTGTCCTTGAAATTTTCACAGATTAGTGAGGAAACAGATATGTAATTGAAAAATGACATTTCTAGTGAGTGACATAACAGAAGCATGTGCAAATTTCTAGGGAGAGTAAAGAAAAGAGCAAATAACATTGAAACAAAATCAGATAGGCAGAAGAAAAGGAATTACTGAACACAATTTAGCTTCAGAAAATCACTGGGAGCTTTTGTACAATATTCAGTATAACTAGATAAAAGCATGTCTGAAAAAGAAATATCTGTACTTTATTTAAATTTCAAAATAAAAAATGCCATGTTGTATAACTATAGAGTCTGCATATCCTTAACTACATTAGTTTGCTGTCAATAGTTTCTTAGTAAGGAGAGATCTTTATGCCCTACGTTTGCTAACATGATAAAAATGCCATATACCTCTTTATTTCTGAAATTTTTAACATTTACAATTGAACAAAACCTCCAGTTTTTGTAAATCTTGCAAAATGACATTTGCAAACAATCTATTTCTCCAAAAGAGTGACATATTATTTTAAAAGAACAAAAATGGAACAAAATATAATTGATCATTGTAACTTCAGCTTATTGAAACAGATAAGATGGGAGAGAAACTCTGAGAGGAATTTTCTAGTTGGGCCAACTTGGATACTTAGTCATATCATTGACAAATAGTTTTGAGTCGTTTATATTTATTTCTCTATTCAAGCCTGAAATGGGTGGCCTTATATAATGAAGATTTGGATAGTGCACGCTTCTTGCATAAACTTCTTTGCCCCTGGTCCTATATGGGTAGGACACAGGAGGCTCACCCTGGACTAGGTTGCTGCTTTTTGGAAGATTTCTACCTAAGCACAGCACAGATCTGGGGTGGCAGCAACTTTCAACCACTTCACTTGTCCTTCCTCCTGGTTTGTGATCTGCAGGCAAAGGCAGAGAGCAAACGAGAGCCAATGTCACGTGACGGGAAAGAAAACAGTGGGGTTTGTCAATTTCCCAGTTGTCAATTTCATGGATGCTATAAAATATAAGCCAAATGTTTGGATTTAATGGAATCTATAGGGTTGGATTGTTCTTCTGGAGAGAGAGAGAGAGAGAGAGAGACAGAGACAGAGAGACAGAGACAGAGAGAGACAGAGAAAGTTAAATTTTAGTAGGAACATCGAAAGACAAAAGTGCTGAGGAACAAACGAGGGTATCCTTCCTCTGCCCGCCACTGGAGGAGGAAGCTGACTCTGCTCTGCATATACTCTTGGAGCTGGGTTGAGAACAGTGTGCCTGGCATTTCCAGGTATCAGAATTATTCCCATAAAAATATCTGAAGTGTCTTCTTTCTTCCATTTGCCCCAATAGGAGCAGGTAGAAACAACTATAGTGAATTGCTCTTTTTTTCCTCCTTGATTTCTTTTCTTTGAGTTTTCAGACATCTTTTTCTCTGCTTTATATCATGTCTAACCCCTTTCTACTTCATGCTTTTTTGCCCAGATTGGCATCATTGCTCTTATCTTTTTGGGTTTGTCTCTAGCACTGTAGTTGTGATGTTTTCAGAATTGGATCTTTGTTCTCCTGAAGGATGGGCTTTTGTCAATGTAGGCCTCTCTTAGATACCACTTGGTTAACTTATTCTCACTACATGTTAGGAAGCAAATCAATCCCTTCCGAAGATACAGCTGCTTGTCCAATGGTTACAGGTCAGGGTAAAGCTAAAATGAGTCAGTGCTCTTATTCCCCAACTATCTCTGAGGATATGCAAAGCAGGCCTTTTTTCACCCCTATTTCCAAGGAAGAGAGGGAAGGAAAAAGCAAAGAGCAGTGCTGGAAGAGAAGAGAGAAAGGGAATGAGCATTTAAAAGACAATGTAGGAATGCAGTGTGCACTTTAGAAGCTAAAATAATGGTGAAAGCGGAATGAGTCCATCTTCTGTGTTGCGATACAGAGTTTTCTAACCTCAGTGAAAAGCAGTGATGGAGTGTGCAAAATTCATCATAATGCTGCTTAAGCTATTATTTTATGTGATCTGGCAGTGTGTTTAAGATTTATTATTTTATTTCACCTCTAAATAGAATGTTTGAAATGAGATTTAGAGAGTTTGCCTAATTCTAGTCTAGTCTAATTCTAGACTCCCTAGAAATTTTTCTAAATGAAATATACTTATGTAGCTACAGGGATTTTTTTAAAACAGAAGTGTAGATGTGTCCAAAATGGGTAATCATTTAAGAAATAGGAATTGCTTGAAGGAAGGTACAAATTATACATAAATAGGTAAGAATGAAGTTGGCTAAATAAAAGTTTTACTCAACATGCTGTTATTAAATATCAAGGCATTGTTTTTGTAAAGTCTGGGTTTTGGTTGTATTTTTATTTCCTACGTTAAGCATTTCAGATATTTACAATTCTACATCCATAGTTAATTTGTTGTAAAGTTGTGTTTTTAAATTTGGATATAATTATATCAAACACTTTTTAAAAACTTGTATTTTAGGTTTGGGGATACATGTGAAGGTTTGTTACACAGGTAAACTCATGTCACAGGGCCTTGTTGTACAGATTATTTCATCACCCAGGTATTAAGCCCGGTACCCAATAGTTATCTTTTCTGCTCCTCTCCCTTCTCCCAGCCTCCACCCTCAAGTAGACCCCAGGGTCTGTTTTTCCCTTTTTTGTGTTCATAGGTTCTCATCATTTAGCTCCCACTTATGAGAGAAAACATGTGGTATTTGGTTTTCTGTTGTTCAGTGTAGCCACCTTCCTCAATGATCTTACCTAGATCTTCTGGATAACTTGCTGCAGCTGCTACATCAGCACTTGCTGCTTCACCTTGCACTTTTCTATTACAGAGATGGCTTCTTTCCTTAAACCTCATGAACCAACCCCTGCTAGCTTCCAGCTTTTCTTTTGCTGATTCCTCATAGAATTGAAGAGAGTTAGGCCTTTATAGAATTGAAGAGAATTGGGCCCTTGCTCTGAACTAGGCATTGGCTTCAGGGAATGTTGTGACTGCTTTGATCTTTCCAGACCATTCAAATTTTCTTCATATCAGCAATAAGGTGTTGTGCTTTCTTATCATTCAGTGTTTATTGGAGTGGGACTTTAAATTTCCTTTAAGAACATTTTATTTGCTGAGACTTTTAATCATAAAGGGATACTGGGTTTTGTCAAATGCTTTCTCTGCATCTATTGAGATGATCATGTGATTTTTGTTTGTAATTCTGTTTGTGTGGTGTATCACACTTATTGACTTGTGTATGTTAAACCATCCCTGCATCCCTGGTATGAAACCCACTTGATCATGGTGAATTATCTTTTTCATATGTTGTTGGATTCAGTTAGCTAGTTTTTGTTAAGGATTCTAGCATCTATGTTCATCTGTGTTGGTCTGTAGTTTTCTTTTTTGGTTGTGTCCCTTCCTGGTTTTGGTATTAGAGTGAAACTGGCTTCATACAATGATTTAGGGAGGGTTCCCTCTTTCTGTATCTTGTGGAATAATGTCAATAGGATTGGTACCAATTCTTCTTTGAATGTCTTGTACAATTCTGCTGTGAGTCTTATCTGGTGCTGGACATTTTTTTGTTGATAATTTTTAAATTACCATTTCAATCTCACTGCTTGTTATTGGTCTGTTCAGAGTATCTAATTCTTCCAAGCTGGGAGGGTTGTATCTTTCCAGGAATTTGTCCATCTCTTCTAGCTTTTCTAGTTTATGTGTGCAAAGAAGTTCATGGTAACCTTGAATGATCTTTTGTATTTCTGTGTTGTCACTTGTAATATCTCCCATTTTGTTTCATATTGAGCTTATTTGAATTTCCTCCCTTCTTTTTGCGGTTAATCTTGCTAATGATTTATCAATTTTATCTTTTCAAATTTTGTTTCATTTATCTTTTGTACTTTTTTTGGTTTCAATTTCATTTAGTTCTGCTCTGATCTTGGTTATTTCTTTTCTTCTGCTGGGTTTGGGTTTGGTTTGTTCTTGCATTCGCAACTTGGCCAACTGGTGAAGAGGCCTAGTTTTCAGCCTGTCTTGGCTTTCTACATGCCTCCCTCACTAAGCTAATTTCTAGCTTTTGAAAGTGAGAGACATGCAACTCTTCCTTTCACTTGAACACTTAGAGGCCTTTGGAAGATTATTAATTGGCCTAATTTCAATGTTGTTGTGTCTCAGGGAATAGGGAGGACTGAGAAGAAGCAGAGAGATAGGGGGATGGCTAGTTTGGTGGAGCAGTTGGAACACATAAACATTTATTGGTTAAGTTCACCATCTTATATGGGCAGAGTTCATGTGCCCCAAAGCAATTACAATAGGAACACCACACATCACTGATCACACATCACTGATCACAGATCAGCAATAAGGCTGTGGTGCTTTCTTATTATTCATGTATTCACTAGAGTAGGACTTTAAATTTCTTTCAAGAACATTTTCTTTGTATTCACAACTTGGCTGACTGGTGAAGAGGCCTGATTTTCTGCCTATCTTGGCTTTTCCCATTCCTCCCTCACTAAGCTTAATCATTTCCAGCTTTTGAAAGTGACAGACTTGCAACTCATCCTTTCACTTGAACACTTCAGTATTTTTGAACACTGAAAAAGTTTGAAATGTTGTGAGAATTACCAAAATGTGACACTGACACAAAGTGAGCCCATGCTGTTGGAAAAATGCGGATGAAAGACTTGCTCGATGCAGGGCTGCCACAAAGCTTCAATTTGAAAAAAAAAAAAAAAAAATCTATGAAGTGCAATAAAATAAAGCACAGTAAAGTAAACTGTACTTATAGATGACTAATATATGATAACTGACATTATAACTAGATCAGTAGATTTTATGAAGGCCCATAGTTTTCATAACCTTTGTTGAAACATACTTATGTAAGAAATTCTAATAATACAAGGCTTCTTAAAATAGAAATAGATAAATTTTAAAACTGAGCTACTAAAAAGGACCCTGTCTTTAAGTTCTAGAATAGGAGAAGCAAAATTGTTTCTGGCAAGAGCCAGATAATAAATATTTTAGACTTTGTGGGCCATACCATCTCTCTTGCACTACACAACTCTGCCAACATAACTTGAAATTAGTTATAGATAATAAGGAAACGAGTGAGCATGGCTTTGTTCCAATAAGACTTTATTTCAAAAACAGATATTGGATCAAACTTAGCAATTTGGATTTTGTTTGTCAACTCCTGTTGTAGACTGTTTTCTCTTCTTTTCACCCATGTGTATTTCCCAATAAATAACCTCCTCATTTATTGACTCTTGTAGAAATAAGGTACAGGTTTCTATGATAAAATCTTGAATCTTCGCATACTTTCCCTTACTAAGAAAAGAAAACTTAAAATTAAGCCAGCATGGCTAAAAATTTGCTTAAAGAAACAAAGTATTGTGTGATACAGAATAAAGGATTTATTATGGGAATTCACCACCACGTGGTGGGAGCTGATTAATAGATGTAGGCTCTGTGGACTTGAGCCTACATCTGGTGTTAGGCTCAAGTCCACAGAGCAGGAAGTGAAGAAGGAAAGAGGAAAAAGAAGTAGGAGACAGCAAAGACAAACCGGAACCCACAGAGGCCAAGGGAACACCACCTCCAGGCCTGCACCCTCATTGATGCCTGGGACTCCCAGAAGCTGGGACACTGCCCTATGCCTGGATTACAGATCCCATGACAGACATCTACAGGAGCTGCGTGGATCTCAGACAACCAAAGCCATACCTGTGACTGCCTGACCGCCCAGCCTAAACATGACTACTGCTTCATATCTTCTTCCCAAATCACCTGCAAAATTCCCTTGTGATCATCCTTAACCCTGAACTCTGCAGGAAAGGGAATTCAGGGAAATATTTTAGTTTAGCTAAGTTGTCAGAGTACTACAAACTCTATGCTGAATTAGAGTATGATCTGTCAAGGAATTCACAGGACAATGTCACTGTCATTAAAGTTTAAACATACTGCCTTTACTTCAGCTTCTAAAATTGCCTTGAGGACAAATACTACTGACTAATATTTTAGAAGCTGCCTCTGTAGAGTACTTACATTCTTCCCATACTTACAACCTATCTGAAGAATTGAATGAACTGCTAGAAAAGAAAAATATGAAGTGATCACAATGAAGTTCCAGCACCAAAGTCTCTGTTCAGGCTGCTCTTTGATTTCAGCCTTCCCCAGACTGAGTCTCTTCTTATTGCTCACTCCCTCTCTTTTTCATGCTCTTATATTCCCTAGTAGCCTCAAAATAATTGGCTGGAAGTCCATGCTTTTCTATACTGAAGATAGTTTTCTCTCTTCAGAGTATCAAAACCATTCCCACAGGGCACACCTGAACATGACCTGAACGTTGAGTTACCAGCCAGTGCACATAGATCTGCAGCTGAATCTGGATTGAGAAAATTTAAGTTACGGGATAATCTTCATTGTTTATCTATAAATATATATATTTGCAATTACTCTTTCCTACTCATCCTGAGAAAGCTTCTCAACTTGTTCTCATGAATCTAGCTAATGTGCAAACACAGTCAACCATGGGAACAGTCACAGGAAACTCATGTCCAACCTAGATAGAGTAATGCAGTGATTGTGATTGTCAGTATTCAACAACATAGACTTGGTGCTCTCCTGTGGTTAGAAAGGCATTCCTTATGCTAATAAAACATTGTAAACCAATATCTTTGTGAATATGATGTATCCAATATCATAATAGTTGCAGTTCCCCTATCTAATTTCTACAAACTTGAAATGTACTTGGCCAGTGGCACACATTTCAAAACCAGTACATTGGTTTCGATATTTCTCCTGCTAAGTATAAGCCCTGTGAAATAAGTCATTAACCTCCTGCTACTCAAAGGGTGTTCCAGAACCAGCAGCACAGCCATCATCTGGGAGCTTGAAAGCAATGTGGAATCTCAGTGCCAACCTCAGAGCTGCTCAATTGTAATCTAAATTTTAACAAGATCCCATTGTCATAAGTGTGCACACTAAGGTATGAGAAGCACCAATTTAATTCCTGGAATCTTCTAATTAAATTGGAAATCATAGTGTAATACACAAAAGGTCTAAAGTACAAATGAGATGGTGCATGTTAAGTGTCTGTACCAGACACTTGGAGTAAGAGGAGTGTCCTCTATTAAAGAAAATGGAACAGGCACTTTTATTCCTCTCTAATCATGAAGCTGATGGAAGGAGCTTTGACCATTGAAAGAAATCACTGGGAAATGGCACTATTCCTCCATGGAGGACAGCAGGACTTCAGAGGAAGGAACTTGTCTATTCTTGGGAATAAAACATGTAGAACACGCAGACAGCCAACCTCAGCAGTCTCAAGAAAGCCATGCCAGTGAGCCTTTCCTTCCATGGAAAGGGAATGCCCTCTGCCTGTGGCTACTCCTAGGCCATTTAGTTACAGGGTCAAATTTATTTGCTGGCCTGTCTCCTTCCTGCATAATAAGGCACTTTTTAAAAACTTTTCTTAATTTGTTCATAAGTAAATCCCCAGAAGGAAATTACCCCTTGAGAACTTTGTAGTCAAGGCAGATTCCATTTCAGTCTTCTTGCTCCAAAGTTGAAGATGACTAGGAGCAAGGCAACTTCAGAGAGGATACAAGGTCAAGTCTAGCAGGAACTGTCTATCATTCCTTTCATCCAAAAATAGGTATTGATAACCCACAGTCTGTAAGATACTTTTAAAGTTGTTCTTAAGTCTGCTGTGCTTATTGTGTTGTTGTTGGTGGGTGCCTGTGAATAAGTATAAAAAAGAGGAGGAAAATTCTTTTGGTGTGCAAGCTTATATATTATGGCTTATGAACAAGTGGCACTTACAGAAAAGTAGGAAGAAGCATAGGGAAATTGCAAATGGTCTTCTTTTTATATTTTAATACCAAAGATAAATAGGACTTTAGTTACATTGCTCTCATTGATTTCAGAATATGAGCACAGTGACTGACACATCTGCTATGAAAAGCAAATGTGAACTTTTGAGGACTAACAATAATGACACACGTAAAATAATATATATAGTCATGTGTTGCTTAACAATGGGGATGCATTCTGAGAAATGTGTCATTAGGTGATTTGATCATTATGCAAATATCATAGAATGTATTTACCCAAACCTATATGTTATAGTCTACTACTATGTATGTAGGCTACCTGGTGTAGCTTATTTCCCCTAGGCTACAAACTTGCATAGCATGTTACTGTGCTGAATACCACAGACAACTGTAATATAATGGCAAGTATAATATTTGTGTATCTAAACATACCTAAACATAGAAGAGCTGCAGTGAAAATATATTATTATAATCTTAGGGGACCACCATCTATATATGGTCTATTGCTGACTGAAATGTTATGTGAATGTGGTGCATGACTGTATAGACATACACCTCCCCCCCCACACACACATAGTATTTCAAACAAAAACATTTGTCCAACTATGCTTTTCAATAATTCGTCTTCTTAAGTGAGATTATTTGTCACTTTAAGGTTTTCTATTGAAGACATTATTAACACTACATACTAGCTATGCATATGACACTCTCCATATGACATTCCCACTCCATGAATACGTAAGCATTTTTGGAACTGTGTTGCAGCTTTATTGTAATTATTATTTCTAGAATATATATATTTTAATACAATTTATAATATAATTATCTGAATATATATATAATACATACTCGTGTATTATCTTGATACTGATGATCCAGAAATAAAGTTCCATATCATTCTGATCAATGTGTATGGTATTTTTGTTTCATATAAGGTTTCAGAAATATTGCACTGCTTGAAGCTATACCTAGGGGGACTCTTAAATGTATTTTACTCTTATTTTCTGAGATTTTATTACTGTGCTTTAGTGTCCCATAAACATATGTTTGGGTTTTATGCCTGGTGTCTGGTTCCTGAAAGTGCTAAGTTTAGCAGGATTGGAGTGTGATGGTCATTGCTTTGAATCCGACAGATTTTATGTGTTTCAAATCATTATGGATAATGATAACTCATGGCTTATTTTTATGTTAGAGCTGGAATTTGCCTGTTATTTCAGTGTCCTGAGGCGTCCCTCAATAATTCTGAGCTCTCTTTCACACTCAGCTCTTCAAATACTTGAGTAGAGTTATCATGGCTCTCCCGTCTTCATTCCTTCTGCTAAACATCCTCATTTTCTTCAACTGCTCCACAATGCCCTGGTTTTCAGTCCCTGTCTATCCCTGGCCTCTCTTCATCATCAACTCTAGTTAAACATTGTATTCTATTGAATATGGATTTTGGGTCTTGACCCGCTGCTGTATTCATACCCTTAGCTGTGTGACTGTATAGTGCCTCCTACTGAACACAGAGTATACTGCTCCCCTACCACTTGAATGTGCCTTGTTACTTGCTTCAGTTGATGAAATGTGGGTGGAAATGATAGGGTGCCAGTTCTGAGACGAGGCCTTTAGAAGTCACCATGTTTCTACTTCTCTTGTGTATCTCTGTCATTCCCATAAGCAGCATGTGCACCAGCTAGACTGCTGGTCCAAGGAGGAATGAGAAATATATAGAGCCAACTTCGATCCAGTCTGCAGCTTAGAGCCAGGCTCCCAGCTATGCCCAATTGAGATCAGCAGAGTTGTCCCAATTGACCTGCAGATGCAGGAGAAAGAAATATTTATTCGTTGTACAAATAAGATTTTGCAGTTGTTTGTTATGATAATAGATGACTGGTACAGGCCTGCTCTACTTAAAAGTGGCGTCCAGGAAAAAACGTGATGGCCTGATCAATATAATGCATCTACTTTTATTCTTTGAACACTTAGGGCTGGTATTGCATTAACCACATTTTTACAATATGTAAGGGCATTCTTCCACATAGAATACAACAATGTGAATTCCCCTCAATGCAGCAGGATTGTGGCGTTCATATCTTGGATGCTGTTTCGTGTTGCATTTAGCTTTTTCTTTGTTCAAGTTTAGTCATTTGGCATTTGTGTTAGACTATCAAAAGTACATCTCATGAAATATTTGTCCTATGTGATGTTCCTTAAAAAATATCTATGGTGAAATAAATTTGTGAAAGTATTTTTACATATTCTTGTCTTGCACATTTTCAAAGAGCATTAGATGATCAAAAGTTTTGCGAAGTTCTACAGTTAAGAAACTGATTTAAACTTTACCCATTTCCCAAATTTATTTGACTACCAAATTATTTTTCAAGTAATACTAGTGACACACCATAAAACTATCATATGTTATGAATTGTTAACTTAGTCTATCAGATCTTTTTTATTTTGACTCAAGTTTTAATAATATTAGCTACTATCTCAACATCTGTATACATATATAAGTATTAATATTTGATAGGTGAAATAATTATCTTAATTCAAATACTGAGAAAAATGAGAAAAATAATAACTTTTGTGAGTATTATGATACTACAAGAGATTTTACCTTAGCTTATTGTCTATCTCATGACTATGTGATATTCTCTGAACATCATTGTTCAATCAAAAATTATTCACCTTACCTGACATATTATCCATTCTACCTTATTTCACTTCGCTCACAAAATTAGCATAAGATTAGTGTCTTGAAACCAGTATATATTCCAATTTTTAAAAATTTAGCATATAGCAAAGGTCATCTCTGCTGCACTTCGTTGTGCTTTAAAATTTTTGGAACTGCAGAATAGACAATACTTCTTATAGAGTATATAGAATTAGGTATTTTCTTACCCATAGTGGAAACCAGCATAATAGAACACTAGTTGCAGTTTTTGTCTTACATGTAGTAGTAACTTAATTAATGTATTTGTCTTCTGTTTCATAAAAACTCAAAACACATGCATAAGAGGTAACTATTCTACTTACGGAAGATCTTATTTGAATTTCTACTAGATTTTATAGCTTTATTTGTCAAAAATCTTATTGCAGTGTAGTTTCTTCAAAAGTAGAAAATAATCCCAATTAGTCCACATTGGAAGATTTTCTGTGCTTGCTAGGACTTTCTCAATAAACATGTCTTCTTTAAAAAAAAAGCAAATAGGGAGTGTCTATAAATGAATGATTTTATAGACACTCGCTATTCCTTTCTTTCATATATATAGAAATAAATTCCTTTTTTCATATGTACAGAAATTTTTAATAAATATTAATGCCATGGCTAGAAACTATTTTAAAGTAAAATAATAAGTTTATGTAAAATATAAACTCAAAAATGACCTATCTATATTAATTATCCTATGTCTGCAGAGGAAGAAATACAAACCATTAAAAGTTGGAAATGTCATTAGGAGAAAGGCACGAGGGTGTCATAAGTTTATACTTTTTGCTTATACATGTGCCTTGTACTTAGCTAATGTGATGCATTCATATTCTGGGTGAATTATATTAAAACACCAATAAAATTGTTGTATACCTAAGTCAGTGTAAAAATAAATATCTAAAGCTAAAAGTAATTTATGCCAGCTATTTCCTAATCGTTCTTTTTGTCAGGCTGTTATTCTTCAGTTTATATTGCAAATTTAGCACTATAAACCATCTAGTTTTCTAATCCTTCATACTGTCACTTCCTGACGTACTTGTGTTACATTACTGCCTACTCATGTTTTCAAACCCATATGTGCTACAGATTGCAGTGGTACACTGGGAAAGAGGTTGAGTTTGCCATTAGAGATGGATACTTGATTTTCATCTTCTAAAATAATTGAAATAAGAATCAATATATTTCATCAGTATAAAGGTGTATAATCTCTACAGCTCATACACAGTGATAACATCCTAAACCTGTTTGGAGGCTGACATCCCCAGCCCTTACTGTGGACACTGCTTTTAATGGAGTCCTGTGTTGAGAGTGAATGGGGCCAGTATTCTATTTGATCTAAAGGGCTTACTTGCATTAAAGAGCTGTGGTTCCTGGTCTTCAGTAGCACATCATTTTTGTTGAGATTTAATCAAGTATTATCATTGGCTCTTACTGACAAAGTAAATTATTTACCTGTTTAAACTTTAATTGATTTCCTAATTTGGACAAGTTGAATGATAATATTTGCTTACTTTTTGGTATGATGAGCTGACATAATGCTAGTAGTTTGTTTGTTTGTTTTTTTTTTTTGCGTTTGCTACTTACCTTTTTTAATACGATTGTGTTATTTGGACATCAGAAATGGCTGCCAATCACAAAGTTTCCTAGGACTTGTACAATAGTCTTGCTTTTATTCCTATCCCAATATTCAAGATGCTAGATCATTTACTTACCACCAATTAAATGTTCTTTTTACACACACACACACACACACACACACACACACACACACTCCCACAGAAACATATCATCATCATCATTCTGTGTGTTATTTATCTGCTTATCTAGAAATAATGATTATTGGACTAACATCGTAATTATGGAGACGTATTTTTTAAAAATAGCAACCTTTCCCTGAGGATTTGGGACTTCAAATACTCTGTGGTAAGGAATAAAACACAAACAATAAACGTATTCAGCTAACATTCAAGCAGATTTTTCCTTCAACTATGGTGAAAAATTAGGAATGGAAAGTTATCAATATTGAGAGTCTATTTAATGTCACAGATAATAGGCAGAGTGCCCCCTTTGCAGAAGGAAGCACCACTTCTTAGTTACTTTTTCTCAGCTACAATTCTTTCAATATTATTTTCTATAAATTCATTAATAAATTTATTATAGGTAAAGGCTTTCTTTGAATTTGTATTTGATGGAATGATATATTAATGGTGAAAATTTGCTGTTCTTATTGTGTGCCAAGCACAGTGCTTATCATATAGGTGCTGATATTTAAAATATGTAATAAAAGTATTAAAGTTCTCTTTAAATCTGTATATTACTTTTACCATTTTTTAATTGCCTTATGTTACCAATTTGAACTTGGAAATTGCCAGAATATATTTGAAATTACATGTTACAAGTAAGAGATTTAAAATTATTATACGCATTATTAAAAAGAGAATGAATGAAAGAAAAATTGACCCAAATGTAGAGAGCACTCATTTGTGCTTAAAATTTGTTATACCACTAGGGGGTGCTAATGCCTTTGATTTGCAATTTCAAAACGTTAAATCTAGATAGAATTAAGTTTTTGAAAAGAAATGAATATGTGTAACATATAAGTAAACCCCACACAAGAAAAAAATGATGTAGGCTATTAAAATGAAAACTTGGATTGTAAACTGAATGTGGTATACAATATGTTTTTGTGTAAAGACAATAATTCTAAAAACTTTGTATTTCTACTTAAAAAAAAACTTTCTGTGAAGTGTAAAGAAAATATTTAGCATACAAGCACGGAAAAAATCATGCTGAAATGTGAACAGTGGCTCTCTCATGAGACTAACATTATAAGAGATTGTTGTCCTCTTCTGTGTACGTATGTGTATTTTCCATTTCATTTTTCACCATAGTCTTGGGGAATTTCATTTATAATAAGTTTTAAAAAAACTTTTAAAAAAGAGGAGGAAAGAGGAAGGTAAAAAATAAAGGAAGGAAGAAAGAAAGGAACGAAGGGAGAGAAGGAAGGAATAGGCTCTCACTTGCCAATATTTTTGGTGGCTAATACATTTTACTATAGACTTATTAAAAATGATTTTAAAATATTAGGGTACAAGAAACAAAGCATTTGATGTCTTGTGAATAGGATTAAATAATATTTATGATGCCAAGATACACTCTGAACCTCGTTTCTTCATGTAGTTCGTTATGAGTCTATAAGGAAAGCAACATGACTTCATTTCAGTTTCCGGCTTGAGTCAGTCTAACATTAGACATTATTTCAGTAGGAACTTCTTATTGATTGAAACTGAGCCTAAACTACTACAAATGTGTTCCTCTGGCAAAATACACAAATTCTTTTCCATCAGGAGGGTACCATTGATGGGGTTGCCTTGTTATATATGAAACAGTCTTGGTGGCCCACACAGATGAGTTTCTTAAGAAGATTCATTAATATGCTTATAAGCAATTGAGGCCGGGGAGATAAAAACCAAACAATTACAGCGAAATATTTAGTGAAAGATATCTATAGTTCATTGCAGATGAAATACACTCTCTCTCTCTGCAACTACTTTCTTGTACTGCAATCTATAGTTTTAACAGTCATTCCAATATATATATGAAAACATATATATTCCAATGTTGATCTTTATTCTGAGGAAATTAACTGGTAGTTGGCAGGTTTTCTCTTCATTTGCCATTATTTCGCCACTAGTATATAACACATACTTGAATGCCACTAGTATATGTGAATTTCAAACAGTTACATTTCTAATCAAAATGTGGTCTATTGCTCTTGTAATTATGGGAAAAACTTTGCTGAAAAGGAAAAAATACTATACTGTTTAAGAGTTAAAAGTAAACAACTGACAATTCCTAGCCATACTCCTTTGGCTTTCCAATTTGGAGAATTTACAAGTATCAGTCCTTAGCAATTTAACATGCAAAATAAACAAGGCTCAACACAGCACAACTTTTCCAAAATTGAATAGAAAATAATGTTTCATGTTTTCCAAATGAGAATTAAAGAGTGACACCTACTTAAGTGGTTGCTGCTTTAGACTCTGACCCTCTGAGTTCTTGTCCTTGTAAGGTTTTGACAATTTTTCTTTTTAATGGCCACAATTGTGCATAATGCCCTGATACTCCCAGGTGCAGAAACTGCTTTTCCTTGCTTCATCTTGACATAAGTGAGAGAAGTTGATATTCCTAAAAGAACTTCATCAAATTCTATAGAAGCACAAAGTGAAAATAATTGATGGAAGCAGAATTTAAAAATTTGCTTTTCTAAAGCACTTTCATTCTTTAAAATGCAGATAGAAACACCAAACAGGTACTTTTAGACCTAACTGAATTTTTCTTATTGTAATATAAAGAAAAATTAATTCCAAAGGATTTCATCCTCCTTTAAATTTGGCCCTCTTGGCTTTGCTGCTCCCCAGACAATATCTGACTCTAGGCCAACTAAACCTTGACTACTATTTTGTCCTTTAGTGCCTTAAAGAACTAGTCTGATGGTTTATCTTACCCCTGTAGAGAAAAGTTGCAAAGTAAACTTTCTATTTCTTTTTATTCAAGTGCCCCCTACCTTCCTATTCCGAGTGTGCCCTGCAGATCAGCAGTATCAGTAGCACCTGGGAGCTTGCTAAAGCTGCACACTTGCATCCCATCACTATTTGTGGTCCAAAGGCTATGCCTAGCTGCAAGCACCTTCTAAGGGAGGGTAACAGAATACATGAATTTTAGACTAAGGATGCCAAATGTATAGCATATGTGCGACTACTTTCTTATACTGCAATCTATAGTTTTAACAGTCATCGTTAAATGAGAATGTCACTTTTCTTCCTTGATCTCAGACTGTCTGAAACAAATTCTCAACCTAGCACTCCGAGTAATCACTACTCTAGATTCAGATTAAATCTATTCATTATACCTTATCTAAGCCATCTAGGCTCAGATTATCAATTCTGTTCACTCTTAAAGAAACCTAAGACAAATGAATTACTTTATAAAAGGCTGCTTATAGGGGTATTACAATGCAAATTCATAGTAAGGACAGAAACAGAATAAACATATAATGAGTAATAAAGTATACATATATACAGTAAATGAGAGAGTGTATATATATATGTGTATATATAAAAATATATATATGTATAGTAAATGAGAGAGAATTATTCATTCGCAGAACCATAAAGATGATTTTGGACAAAATCTCTGCAGAACAAGAGCATGTCTCTTCTTAAATAGAGGAACATAATGTCAGAGCTTTAAGGGGTATATATTTTTAAAGCCCTGTCTTTTAAATATATAAAAAGAAAAGACGATGAAGTGAAAGGGGCAGGGGTGAAGGAGATGGGGAGGGCGAGGAGAGTAAAAGAAGAAGAGAAGGAAAGGAGACCTAAAGTGCTTATTTAATTTGTTAATAGTTATAGTTGTTTATATTATACTAATCTTTGATCATTAGATTTGGGTTTTTTAACTTAATTGGAAGTCATTTGAAAACCCAGGAAACTTTACGGTGAATGCTCTCAGTACAATGATAACTTTATACTTATGGCCCCTATCAGATTGATCCAAGTTCAAAGTGTGCTCTAGCTTTAGCAAGTCGATTGCAGTAGAGGATGGAGGTCATAAGACTGCTAAGTGGTAGAAAATTCTAGTTGTTAGCTTCTGTCTACAAGTATAATCAGTGCCTATTACTAATCATAAGAAGATAGAAGATAGGCTCAATTATTTCTGAGAAAATGAGAAAGTAAAGAATTTGTACCAAAGTTATTAACTTAGTATGAAATATAATATTCTCCAGAAAGATAGCTTTTCTTGTGAACAGTGAAAAGATGCTGATTTTTCTCATGATGGCAATTCCCTATTCCCTAGGATTTGACATTGTTGAGATCAGAAAGGAAATCTTTTTCTACTTTAATTCCCAGTGTCTAGAACATGCCTGGAACCCATCATGGTGGATTACTCAAGGTTCAGTGTGGAAAATCCCCTAGCTATTTCAAGTACAGGGTGATTTAATACAGGAATTAAGTGTGTAGTGGAGGAAAAGGTCTTCCTCAAACCTCTTAGGCATGTTGGCTATGTCTGAAAGGAAAACTGACAAAGACAGATTAACAAGAGAAATGCATATACACTTATTTAATAAGTGTTATGGGACATGAGGGCCTTCATAAGGAAATGAAGACTCAATGAAACTGGTAAACTTGTGTATTTCTTATGCAAGTTTTGATGAAATGGAGAAGTGGATATAGTTATGGAGAAGTATGATTAGATAAAAATGTATAATCTAATGGTCATAAATTTGGGAGAACTTAGCAAGGCCTATTTGTTTAGATCCGTCTCTGTGTCCATGTGTCTTTAGAAATAAAGATATTCCTTTCTTCTGGGTACTGGGAAGGCACCTCTTGAATGACGGTCTTATGCCCTGCTTCAGGGGAAGGTCAGAAAAATGTTGTTTAGGTTTTATGGCCTGCTTCAGAGGAGAAGAGTGTGTGAAAGGTGAGAGTACCCTTTCTGAATCTGCTGTTTTCTCCAATGACAAGGGACCACATTTTGGGGTAGTACATCTTGAACTCCATTGAGTGCTAACAAAATTATTGTAAAAGATGGAAAAGCAAAAGTCAGGGTTTCAGGGTCTATTTGTATTTTTATTTTTGCTCATACTGCTGTGGTGCAGAGTTCTTGAAACTTCTGCTATGATCAGGAAGCATCATGAAACTACTGCCAAGTTAGGGCTGTCCTGCAGTCCCAAAGCTGGTCACAGGCAGGAGTACAGCGGAGGCCAGCCACTGCAACAGTTCACATTCCTGAAACAGGCTGTCCGGCATTTCTGCTGCAGGGACAAGAATCCTTTATCATTGTCCCACCTTCCAGATTTCTTGCCAGTACACCTCTTTGGCAAGCCAAATTTCATCCAGAATTCTAGATGCAAGAGAGTCTCAGTAAAGTAGTTCTAAGTCTTCCAAATCCTGTGATATTTGGGAAATCACACACACACAAGGATAGGTATTGGCAATGAGCAGTATAGAGGAGGAAAATACAAAATTGTTCTCCCCTGTAGGGGTGGAAAGGATGTGATACCTTTCATCAGTCATAAGAGTTACAGCTAACAGTTCTATGACAAAGTCAGGGTAACCGGAGAAAGTCATATCTTACTTAATCAGAGTTTTATGTGACACAAGAACCTTCAGAATGAAGACCCAAAGACCCAAGGGAAAACTTCATTTGTATGGTTAGACTCAATGAAGAATGGAGAGCTATGTAGAAATATGATCGGACAAAGAGGGAATGACCTAATGCAACAGACTAAAGGGGGAAACCCAATAAGGCTCATCTGTTCAGATTCTTCCTGGCCTCTCAGTGTGGACTTCCTTCCTTCCTTCCTTCCAGGTATAGGATATGACCCCTCTGGAAAAGAGTCTTATAATCTACCATAGGACAAGAGTAGGTTAGAGAATTTCTTTATGGCCAGCTGCTAGACAGAAAAGCGGGGAAGGTTAAAGGAATAATTCTAGTTTTTATGATGGACTTTGGGGAAAAGGTGTTCCAGTTTCTATGACCCACCTTGAAGAAGTGGAATTTTGGTTTTCATGACTTGCTTTAGGGAAGATTGAGGGGTGAGAGGTAGGAGGACCAGAGAAAGTCAGAGTGACCTTGGTTCTGAGGCTGCTTCTAAGGCCCTTCCAATGTCCTTTAGTTCAAAGTACTCAGTACACCAAAGCACCATGTTTTCAGTATTACTCGTTTTTGAGCTCCAGTACTCTCAATCTTTCTAAATTCTCTGCTGGGACCCCTGTAAAAAAAAGGCAGACTAACAAGAGAAAAACAAAGAGAAGTTGATTAACATGCATGTCACACACATCCATGGGAGACCCCAACTTGGACTTACATAGCATCTTCAACTAAAACAATGAAAACGTGTGAGGAGGCAGGTTATGGAAAGATAACTGGGAAAATCAGGGTAGATAAGAATCAGATTTGGTATAAAGGTTTTGGCACCCTCTCCATTGACAAGAGTCTTTTGTGATTTCATCCTCCTTTTCTTCCTTGTACAGAGTGGGAGATACTCTTACAAATGGAGATTTTCATTATAAATGAAGTTTCCTTTACAAAAGGGTAATGTATGCTGTTTTTAGAACCTTTCCTGTGTCTGCTGTTTCTCAAAATAATCAGCTCAAAATAATCCTTATGCTAAAGAGCCATATTTATGGTGGTATATTTTGGTCTCTTACAGTTATATTTTGGGGTGTCATATTCTTATCTCCTACAGCAGAAATAGATAATAGCCAAACATATGGGAGAAAAGAAATGATTTGCAAGAAGATAAATAGTACTTTTTTATTAGATGACTACTATGCATGAAAAACTTCATTGGGCTCTATTTATTTAATTTAATGTTTCTAACAACTAATTAATATCTCCACTTATACTGAAGCTTAGAGAATTTAAGTAACTTGTTCAACTTCACATAGCTACTGTATGACAGAGCAAATATTCAATATTTGAATCCAATTCTCTCTGAATCTAAAATGTATTCCCTATTCACTCTATGGTGCTAATCTCAACAAATTCTTCAGGTAAGTAATGACCCAGATACCTACTTAAATTATTACCCATTTTCAAATCCCTGGACTGATATATTTCAATGTAGTAATCCACCTCCATTTCTTTAAAAGTCAATAGGTTATGTAGATAAATTGTTCTCACCAAGGTTATAAATCTACAATCATGTTCTCAACAGCTGTGAAGACTTGTAATTTCAACTACAAATATTTAAATGGCGGAAGAGTATAAACAATACTTTTTTTTTTTCAAATTAGAGCAAATTTGAAGTTTTCCTAAAATAATATCATGATCTCAATTTCACTTCAATTTATATTCTTGTGAGAGAGAATGAAATAGATGTCGTGGGAATGCTGCATGAACCATCTATTGAACCAATCCTGTACTCCTTGTGAGTGGATTTAACTGATGGTTATCAATCTTAAAGTATGTTATGTAATCATACTTTACATATGTAATCACAAAAATTTTCAAAAACTTCTGGTTATATCTATATATGTTATCTGCCATGTGAAAATGACATTTTTATCATGGAAGAAAAATGTTTGAAAATCGTTAATGTAGAGTATTGAGGACAATTCCTCTCTAGCTGTGGGTTCACAGGTTATGGATGCATTAATTCTCTTTGTTCTTCAACACATATTTACTTTTATGTGCCTACTGTTCATAATGCATTGCATAGGTAGTATAAGAATATCTGTCCCTAATTTTGAAATGGTACCTTCAGAATGATCCATTCCATTTTGCCCCCAAACTCAACTGAGATTTTTGCAAAAATCCCTCCATCCTGATAGCGTTTTCTGAGGAAAAAAAAAGTTGGATGGAACCTGATCAAAGAATGACAATAAACAAGGAGAAATAATAAAACAGTATTCCATATGGATATCCACTCTCCCCAGTAGGCGAGTCTTTTGTCCCACCAACTGAGATACATAGCTTTCTATGGAAATCCGTCTTGTATGCATATAAATATCCATTTTGATATGTATATTTGAAATCTATTCATATATACATGTCCATACCTTCAATGTTTTATCTCTTAGGCCCCAAATGCACATAAAGAGCAAATGTACCACAAAGGGAACAGCTGGGAATCATTAGTCATAATCATAGCCAGGATCAAGGGAAAACCCGGCAGGTGGAGTGTTCTCATTAACAAAATTGTCCAGAAATCTGGAAAGAGAAACATTGTTTAAAACATCGCTCTTAAAATAAATCATGACTGTAACTTCCTCTGGTCTTGGTTTTCTTTATTTTCTTTTTCTAAAACCTGGGTCTTATTGCATAAAAATGGAATATTTGGCATGATAAAAATAATAAACATGAATTGAGTTTTGATGAGACTTAAAGGATTCCATAAAGAACATGGACTTAGATACAGCCCTTTTCCCTCTGGCTCCACAGCCTATTAACTGTTGCACCAATATCATGTGTTGTTTTACCATGGAAATGCAGTGATATGACTACGTGAAGAGCTAGAATTCCTGGACTCTAAGGCAGGCTAGTCACTGTGTGGGCTTGGGGAAGTTGCTTACTTTCTCTGAACCTCAAATATTAGGACTTGTAAACTAAGGCCCTTTTTTATCACTGAATGCTGATGCTCAGCATTGGGCAGTCTGAGAAGTTAACTTTGATTCCCCCTACGATGCTTACATTTCAATCCATTGAGCAAAATGTAAAAATATTAGAAGTATGGTGAGTACATCTGTAGAACAGGGAGAAAGAAAACCACAAACATAGCTTCTTGGAAGTGATAGAGTGATGAAACAGTAAAAAAAAAAAAAAAAAAGCTTTGAAAGGTAGGAAAGAATTTTGTGGGATAGTTTACAAATTCAGTTTGGTGAAGAATGGGATAAAAGACATTTTCAGTATATCGTTAAATAAAAGACTGGATTCTCATGTTGGATAAGAGGCATATATTTGGTAAAATATTGAGATAGTTATGGAATAGTTTGTAGTTTATTTTGCTGTCAGTTATGATATTAGTTATCTATGCTGCATAGCAAATTATTCTAAAGCCTAGTGGCTTAAAATAATAAACAAATAATAAACACTTACTATTTCACAGCTTGAGTGGGTCAGGAATTTGGGAGCAACTTATCTGGGCGGCTTTGGTTCAGGGTCTCGTGTGAGTTTGCAGTCAGTGTGTCAGCCAGGCGTGGCAGGGCTGGAGAGTCTATTTCCAAGAAGGGTCACTCACATGGCTGCTACCAGGAGGCCTTAGTTCCTCACTGCATGGGCCTCTCCTAAAGCTGCAGAAGTGTCCTCATAAACTGTCAGCTAATTACTCCCAGAAGAAGCAATTGAGGAAGGCAGAGACAGAAAGAGAAAGAGAGGCAGACAGACCCAAGCGGAGGCCACAATATCTTTTATGAGTTAGCCTCAGATGTAACATACCATCACTTCTGCCATATTCTATCAGTCACCCAGTCCAGCCCCAGTGCAATGCAGGCGGGGATTACATGGGAGTGTGAATACTAAGGTGGGGACCTTTGAGACTGTCTCTGAGGCTGGTTACCACCATTAATACAAAGTATCATATTAAGAACTGAAGAAGGATGAGATTTTGATTCTAAGTATAAATACGTAAAAATGAGCAGAAAACAGAGGAAGATATAGTCTACATCTGGCTTTGATCACACACCTTTCTACATTACAGGGGGAGAAAAGCCCTCAATACGTGTATATTTATTTAACATGCATTTACAAATTACCTTCATTTTCCATCATCAATATTTCAAAGAAAATACGCACTTACATCAAAAATCTGCGTTTATTGTTCTATGTGATTTCGATTCTTTCTTTACTTCTTAATGTGGTTGATGAAGATCTTGTATATATGAAGAAGGGCCAGTTTGGCCACTTCTTGTTGTTTGCTTATGTTTTCATTATTAGTATTACCTTTAATCTGTAACTTCTATTCAGAAATCTCCTAAGCCATCTCTCTACTTTGTGAAGGCTAGTTAGTTAAAACTGGAGAATAAAATCTATTAATCCATTTAATCAGTCCAGATAAACTGTAATGCAGTGCGGCTCACTGAGAACAGATGAACAAAGACACACCACTCTGCTTCCTGGAAATCCTACTCAACCTTCAGGCGCCTCACATTCTTTCCCTGAAATGTGACCATAAGATACAGAGATAAATTGAGAGCACCAAGGCTGGTTTGTAACTGAAATAAAGATCGATTTCTTTCCTTTTTGAAAACAAATAGCAAGTTTAATATTTTCTTCTATTTTATGGCTAAGGAGTTTCTCAAAACTTCTTTTGCTTTGATGAGCAAAGAAATAGGAACATGCCGTCTAGATCAGGAGTCAGCAAACTATAGCCCAAGGGCCCAATTCCGTTCTTTGCCTGTTTTCATAAATAAAGTTTTAATCAACTAAGCCACGGATATTCAACTTTTCTATGGCTACTTCCATGGTATGACTAATTGTAATACTCACTATGGTCTGCTAAGTAGAAATATTTACTACATAACCCTACAGAAAAAGTTTACAGTCCCTGTTTTAGGGGCTTTAAATGAATGCTCAGACTCGGGTAAATTTGATGACAGGGAAGCCTAATGATTAAAGGCACAGACTTTGATTAGTCACATTTCTTTTTCTCATCATCTCTGGTGTGATGATCCTGGGACAATTACTAATTTCTTGGGGTCACACTTCTCCAGTAATCTATCGTAGGATTTCTTTTTTGAGGATGAAATGTCATGTGTCAATCTGCCAAATTCAGTGCCATATTTAGGCACTACATAATGGCAAAACTTTAGGACACATTATTGAACAGATGATCTATAAATAGTAAAAATAAAAGAAATTCAATGCAAATACCTTTGAACATTAGCACTGAACTTGCTTTTTCATCATGTTATGTTATTAGTTTATACAATCTGTGTTGGTTAATAGATTTCAATCTAGATCTCAAGTGGAGCTCTCAGGGATTGGCTCTGGCCCTTTTTGAACATTTTGCCAAAATTTGAATGACAGATGACAAGTTTAGTATCTTTTTAAGTGACACAAAGATAGGAAAGGTAGATAATCATTGTATAAAAAATATAGATTCAAGAAAACGTAATAGAATAAAACTAAGAAAATGAAATTAACAGATATAAATTAAAAAGTATATTTAATTACAAGATTTGTGTTGAAAATGTTAATATTTTAATGCATATTCCTTTATTCTTCAACAAGATTTATTTAATAAAAACAACATTTAACTGCTGCTTGTGTGACAAAGAATAACTAATTGAATAACATGGCTACATAGAAAAAGAACTATCAGAATAGCATGGCTGTTTAAGTAGGAGAAAGAGAGAAGAATGTGAGAAAAGGTCATGAGACAGAGAGAGAGAATGTGAATGCTGTCTCAGTCTGCATTCAAAGCATAAAGTGTGTGTACGGGTCAAAGGATGCAAAAATGGCCAGTTCATATTTTACTTATTTCTGTTTAATTTTAGATGCCACATTTTAAAAGAGACATTTACCTATAATAGGAAAAGTCAAATTATATTTATTCAGATCACTTTTATGCTTATAGCTATACCTACATATGCTGGTAATTGTACTAATCGCCTTTACATGTGATAACTACAATAGCTGCCCTTCCCCATCAAAAATTTTGAGTGGATTTAAGGAAAATCTAGTTGTCTTTTAGCTTGAACCTGTGTATATATCTGAAGTAAGTATTATTATTTTTCTTTTACATATTAAGACATTAATTTCATGTAGATAGATAATTATGATGTAAAGATGGATATATTGCAGCAAAAATAAGGATAAAAAGCATATAGTATAAAGCATATACTATATAGTTGGTGATATACAAACAATTTGATGCACCATAAAATCATAAAGGAATATGCATTAAATATTAACATTTTCAACACAAATCTTGTATTTATTTATTCAATAATATGTGTTGCATTTGCATCAGATACTATTTAAGGTCATAGAGATGTAGTGGTAAACAAATATTCTGTGAATGTTGGGGAAAAGAAATTTCCCCAAGAATTTACAGGAAAATAAAATGAGAACAGGACACTGAAAAGTATAGCAACCCAGTCAAATGATGAAAGACCAAAAGAACTGTAGGTATTAAGTTCATGTGACGAAAGTCCAATGTGTGGCCATTAGCTAGGTCTTCATGCATTTGAAGTGGAAAAATGGATAGTTTCATTTTACATGGCACTCATAATTAACACTGATGACAGAAAATTGATAAAATAATGATTCTGTCTCTTCACTAAGAACAATTCAGCAAAACTAAAAGTTAGTCTTCTCTAACAATGGGCTAGGTCAGAAGTCAGTAAACTTTTTCTGTAAAGGATCAGTTAAATATTTTCTTCTTAGCAGGCCATATGGTTTCTGTTGCAGACTCCTCAAACCTGTCACTATAGTTCAGAGCAGCCACAGACAGTATGTAAATGAGTGGGTGTGAATGTGTTCCCAAAATATTTTATTGGCAAAAACAGGCAACAGGTTAATTTTGAACTGTAGGCCACAATTTGCTCACCCTTGGACTAGGCTACCTTCCAAGGCTACGAACAACAAATGACCAGGCACAAATAAGTAGGCTACCAATCAACCACATTGACCAGGGATTTTGAGGATAAACTAGAGAATATGACATAAGATTCCTTCAAAATCAAGGATAAAGTAACAACAGTTAATTTTGTATTATCTATCCATCCATCCATCCATCTGTTCATCCATCTATTCCTTTCTTTCATATTTCATTGTATTTGACTTCTATTTAGCCAGAAATATTTGTTTATATTAAGGATACTAAGATTAATATAGTAAGAATATAGAGAAAGAAAGAAAGGAAGAAAAAGAAAGAGGGGAAGGAAGGAAGAGAGAAAGAGGTGGAAGAGAAAATAAAGGAAGGAAGGGGGAAGAAGGAAAGAGAAAGAAAGAAGAAAGAAAGAAAGAGAGAAAAAGGGAGAGAAAGAGAAAGAAGAGAAAGGATGAAAGGAGTGAAGAAGGGAAGAGAGAAAGGTGGAGGAAGGAAGGATGATGGAAGGAAGGAAAGAAAGAAGGAGAGATGGAGAAAGAAGGAGAAGAGAAGAAGGGAGAAAGAAAGGAGGAAAGGAGAAGGGAGGAAGGAAGAAGAAAGAACAAGGGAAAGAGAAAGGAGGAAAAGAAGGAAGGGAGAGATGAGGGAGGAGAAAATGAAGGAAGGAGAGAAGGAGAAATAAGATAGAGGGAGGGAGAAGGGAATCAGGAAGGAGGGAGCAAGAGAGGGTGAAGGAAGGAAGGAAAAGGGAAAAAAGAGAAATGAGTGAGGGAGGGAGAGAAGGAAAGAAGGAAGAAGAAGGAAAGGAAGTAAGAGAAAGATGGGAGAAGGATGCAAAGAAGGAAGGGAGAAAAAAAAGGAGGAGTATATTTAGCAGAATCCATGGTATAAAAAAAAAGAAAATTTTTAAAAAAGCATGAGGAGAGAGGGAGAAGGGAAGGAGGGAGAAAAGCAAAAAAAGGAAAGAAAGAAAGGTTGAAAGAAAGAAGAAAGAGAGAGAAAGAAAAGAGAAAGAAAGGAAAGAAAGAAAAAGAAAGAAAGAAAGAAAAAAGAGAAAGAAAAAGAAAAAGAAAGAGAAAGAAAGAGGGAAAGGCAGGAAGAAAGGAAGGGAGAGAGAAAGGGGGAAGGAAGGCAGGAAGGAAGGAAGGATGGAGACAAAAGGAGGGAGAGAGGGAGAGAGGGAAAAGCAAAAGATGGAGGAAGGAAAGAAAGGAGGAAAGGAAAACCTTTTAAAAATCTATAGTATAACTTTTCAATTTTTCAGAAACAATTATTTTAAGAAAGAGATATTTCTTAGTCCTTTTTATTTTCATTAACCTAACAAATCTGACCTTTGAAGCAGGTCATAGGGTTTTACTTTAAGCCCAGAGTACAGAGAACTCAGGATATTAACTAATGAAAAGTCCTGTTGTACTGGAACAGGAGGAAAATTCAAACATATTTGGCAGAGGAGGATGATGGAAAGGAGAAGAGAGTGGATAGACGAAGCCAACTGCAAGATATTAAAATCATTAAACTTTTAAAAATGAAATCGTTGAAGTTCTTAAAATATCCAACTACATGTGGAAGTCCCCCAAGACGTGAGTCTGAGTCTATCTAATCAGTATGAAGTTTGAGGCCTCTAGGAGACGCACAGCGCTTAGCTCAGAGCTTTATCAATGTGATGTGAGAGCAGCAGGGCTACTCTGGCAGAGGCAGGTGTCTAGTGAGAACTGAGACAGCTCTGAGGCTTCCCCTGGCCAGCGATATCAGGGATGGGCCTTGGACCAGCAGAGACCACACATGGACTAGCAAAGACCTGGAGTTAGGAGAAGACGCTACATTGTGGGGGAACTCTCGTTGGAGGCTATGGGCGCCAGTATGGCATTCCAAAGAACCCAGATGAGACCTGTCTCACCACCAAGGAGGCCAGAATCAGGCTAGCCACACTGCATGAGAAACCCATGTCAATTTGAGGCTCTTCCTGTATTGCTGCCACAAGCTCATGAGGTCTTGTGAACTCCTCTGCGCGCCCGGCAGCCATCTTGGACAGGAGGAAAATCTGGTAAGCTGAGATATGGCATGAAAGAGTCTAATTCATTCAGAAGAAAATCGCCAAACTAAAGGTCCTGACTCTTCTATTTGGCAAAATAATGTTATTGATAGCTTATTTGCTTCTTCCATTAGTAGGGTAGAGACCATAAGAGGAAGATCAGATTTAAGAGAATATTCAGAAGCTACATTTTCTTTGCATATTTGGGCAATATCAAGTCAAATTTTAACCATGTAATAGAAGTCTGAAAAGATCCCTCATTGCTGCTTTAAAGGTAACTCAGCCCCACCTCGTTCATGTTATTCGTGGAATTAGTTTCACCTTCATAGTGAGACAGAGCAGACAAGGAAAAAGGAATGTTTAAATGTGCTTAATATTTCATAAACGGTAGGTCCTGTAAAATTGGCAGGGAGGGAGAAGCAGCAGCTAAACTGCAGGCTAATGTAACATATTTTCTCCTACACATTGTAATGTATTCTCAGAGATAATTGAGTTGACTAAAACTATCTCATTCAAAGTTATGAATGATTCTATTGTCTATGAGAAAATACTATTTCCCAAACACATGCCATGTGACAGGCACAACTTTAACTGCTCTTACATGACATGTAAATGCTTGTGATATTCTCAGCAACTTTTAAAATACATGCTATAATTTGCATTTCTCAGATGAATAAAGCATGTTTTAGAGAATTTAAGACTTTAAATGAATTGCCCGTGATCAGACTAACGACTGGTCTCAGATGCTTTATAATTTCATGAATTCCGCTGTCTTTTATGAGTAAGATATTTTGTTTGTTCTTAAACTGAAATTATATATATGCAATATATATATAGACTAATATTCACATTTTTTCTCTATTCAAATTTTTTCTTCATACTCGCCATGTAGACATCTATGATAATATATTTAATTTTTTAAATTATAATTTTTAGATTCACAAAAATTTCCTTATGGCATTTTGATTGGAATTATATTTAATCTGTAAATCAATTTAGCATATCTATTTATTCAACTTCATATATAACTTTTAATGAGTTCTTACATGTTTCTTCATTAAGATCTTGGGCTTTTTCATTAGGTTAATTCCTGATAATGTATTGTTTGGGTTTTTATTGTGATTGTATCTTATTTTCAAAAATCTAGTTGGTTATTGCTAGCATAGAGGGATGGTTTTGAGTTTTATAAGTTAATATTTTATATTATAAGCTTTCTGGATTCTATTATTTATTCTAATTTTGTGTTACTTCTGTTAGTTTTTTTCTGTAGTATATCAACTGAATAACTGCAGTTTATCAGTTTATCTCTTTTCTTTTTTTTTTTTTTTGAGATGGAGTCTCACTCTGTCGCCCAGGCTGGAGTGCAGTGGCGTGTGGCCTGATCTCGGCTCACTGCAAGCTCTGCCTCCTGGGTTCAAACAATTCTCCTGCCTCAGCCTCCTGAGTAGCTGGAATTACAGTAATGCACTACCACACCCGGCTAAATTTTGTATTTTTAGTAGAGATGGAGTTTCACTATTTTAGTCAGGCTGGTCTCGAACTCCTGGCCTTGTGATCTGCCTGCCTTGGCCTTCCAGAGTGCTGAGTATCTCTTCTTCTTTTTTAATCCTTCCATCTTTTGTTCTTTTTCTTCTTTTATTTGATGTGTTGAGCAGTGGCTTTTGTGATGGGCTTCATTGTCTTGTTCCTAGTCATAAAGGGAATGCATCTCAAGTTATCTCTGTTGAATGTGAAGCTTGTTTTAAGTTTTTGGTGTTTAACCTTTATCAAGACGTGAAGTCCTTATCTATTGTTACATTTTCCTGAGATTCATCAGTTGGAAATATTTGCTAAATGTTATCAAATGCTTTTACCATGTCTGCTTTGTTGTTCATGCGATCTTCTCTTATTAGTCTATTAATGAAATCAATTGCACTAACAGATTGTTGTGGTGTGAGAGTATTAAAATTAAACCTTATTTGATCGTGTATTTATGGTCATCTTAGTATAGTGTTATAATCAATTAACTCATTGAGTATCTTTATATCTATCTTTATGTGAAATTTAGATTGTATGTTTGACACTGTTTTTAAGTATTGGTATTAAAATGAAATGAAAATATTTTCTCCTATTTTTGGAGACAATTCTTTAATACAGAGGCTATTTATTGTTCCATTAAAATATGCCAGATCCCTCTTTAAAACTTAGTCGGGGGGTTTTCGTTCTCATTTGCATGGAGGGACTTTTTTACTATTATATTTTTCAGTCTTTCAGCACTTATTAGTCTAGCAAAAACTTTTCTCTACTAATTTTTAAAAAATGTTTTCACTGATGGTGTATATTTGCTAATAAATCCTCTGATGTTTCTGTATTTTCCTGTTTACATTTTGTGTTTTGTTCATTTACAGCTTTTCTCTTATTTTTCTTTTTCTGTCTTGCCAAAGATTTAGCTATCTATTCATCTTTTCAAAAAAGTACCTTTTAGTTTTATTAATCATTTCTTTTTTATTGTTTGCTGTTTTTATTCAGTGATTTCTGATCTAGGCTTTATCATTTTATGTCTGTAGTATTCTTGGCTATATTATCTTAAAGTTCTTATTTTTTAATAAGCATGTTCAACTCTCTAATATTCCCCAAGTGCTGGTTTAGTTGTGTCCCACAAATTTTGATATATGTTTTTCATTTTAATTTAGTCCTAGCTATTATTTAAATTTCCCCAAATGTTCTTTTTAAGGCAAGAGATTGTTTAATACTGATTCATTTCGTGTACAGACAGAAGAAGATTTTTAAAAACTGATTTTTTAGTTATACCTTTTTGGGTGCCATAGAGTATTCATTGGTATTTATTGAGTGTCTTGTAGCCTTGGGATATTTTTTAGAATGTTTAAAATGTGCCTATCTCTGATTGGTCATCTAAAGTTCTATATAGCTGGATCTCGGATATAGTAAAGGTGTTCTCAAATGTGCTGTTTATTTTTCATCCCCTTGGCCCATGGATATCTGCATTTATTTAACTCTTCCTATAATTGTCTGGTGTTGCTTTGTATTTTTAAAGACAAGGTTAGATCCACATATGGGAATGACGATTATAGCTTCTTGATTTAGTGCTCCCTTTATTTAAACATGATTCACCCTTTCCTCTTATGATGTTTTTCTATATTAAATTATCTTTTATCTAAAAAGTTGTATTTTTATTCCAACTTTTTTTGATTCAGCAGGTAGATGTCCAGACTTGTTACATGGTTATATTATGTAACACTGAGGTTTGGGGTACAAATGATCCCATCACCCAGGTGGTGAGTATAGCACCCAATAGGTAGTGTTTCAACGCTCCCTAAAAATATTAAAACAAGTATTCTAGATTTCATTGCTTATATCTTGATTGTTCATCAGTTTTATATTTCTGTGTTCTACCTTTCTACATTTTTCTGTTTTATATTTATTGCTTTTAGACATTACAATTCTGGATATTTTAAAAATTCAACCTGAGAGACTTGGACTTTTGAACAGTGAACTTAGCCCATGTACCTTTATGGAAATTACTCTCCCATAACGGACTATTTCTGCTCTTCTATTTTAAATGTTCTGTTCTTTATTGCTTTATTTTTTCTGCTTTCATACCTTCAATAGGATAAATCAATTTTAATCCTGCTGGCTTTCTGGTTTAAAATTTGCAGATTTATTTTTACCTTATGGTATTTTCTTCTACTTTTTTAAAATCAGTGCATATTTTTATCCTTTTCTATCACTTTTGAGCTAAGGCAAGTGTTTTTGCTTGCTCTCACTCCCCTTTGAGCACCCAACAGCATTCATTGGCTGATTTCATCTAGAGTTTTAATTCTGGAGTTTTACAGTTAAAAATGGTAAAAAAATTTTGTTTACAATAATAAACTTTTCTAAGTAATATACTCACACTTACCCCCAAATACTTTTAGCATCCTCTTTGATTCATTTTTCTCTTTATGGGATATTTTCTCTAGTAGTTCTTTCAAAGATGTTGATCTTTAAACAATTGTCAATTGGTCTTTGATACAAGTGTAAGGGCTTATTTATATGTCTAAAAATATCATTTTAAAAATTTCCCCTTGCATTAAGGCAGTGATGGATAAAATTCTAGTTTGAAATATTTTTCTTCAAAAATATGTAAATATTGTTGCTATTTTGTGTGATGTTGTTTTGGTTTTTTTTTAAATAGATAATCTACGTTTTGTCTCTCAATGCTTTTAGAGTTTTCTTTGCTCTCAGGATTCTTACATTTCCCTATAATGTTTCTTCTGGGACGTGGGGGAAATTTCTTTCTTTTAATCTATTCTTTAGATATTCCCCTCTTAAATCATTTGAATCTGAGGACTTGCGTGTTCAAGGGATACTTCAGGCATTATTGCTTCAAATATTGGCTCCAGTTTTTATTCTTTTCACCTGAGACATTCATCACACAGAAATTAATACTTTTGTGTATGTTATCTCTATCTCTGTCTTAATTTTTTAAAATTATTTTCATCTCCTCATTCCTCACACAGAAATTAATACTTTTGTGTATGTTAACTCTATCTCTGTCTTAATTTTTTAAAATTATTTTCATCTTTTCATTCCTCCCTGCTATGTTCAGGCAGAAATGCTTAAAATTATTTTGCAGAACATGAGTTGATTTTTTTGCTTGTATCTATGCTTATATTTGACAATTTCAGTTATTTATTTCAAATAATGCCTGCTTTGTTTTCTTATCCAATATCTTCAAGTAGTCTTTTTTCTTCTAATTACTTGTTTTTGCTGTATGTTTCCAATATCACCCTTTATGTCTCTGAAGACATCCATTATGATTATTGTTCTATTGGTCTTTTAAGCCTACTTCCTTTGGTACAGACCATTCATTCTGTTTGTGTGTTTCTTTTTATTGTACTTTTGCCCCTCGAATGCCATAGGATTTCTTTCTCTATTAGTGTATATTCCCTTTGGTTAATTTGATTGATCCCTGGGCAAAGGGAAAAAGTCTAGTTCTCATCTCCAGGTAAGTTTAGGAACTTGGAGATGGAGGTGAGACAGAGAACCTCTAGTGGAGTAATGTAAGCTCAACTACTACCCTTTCTCTCCCGTCTCCATTGAATAGTCATATTCCTCAGATATTTCATTTCCTAGGGCCTCTTTCACATTGTGATTAAGTAGTATAATGCTTACTCTGAACATGTTTACTTTTAGAAATTAATATATTGTTTTAAAGTGCATGTATGAGTGTCAAGAACTATGAATAGTCTGAGATTTTTACTCTACTTGCAAGCCAGTAAGATACTCTGCTATAATTTTGTGGGTTCTGGCCAAACACATGAGACTCCTGTGTTAGAGACAAAGGCCAATTCTTTACTCACAGCAACAGCCATAGCCAGAGTATCAGCTTTTTCTTAGGCAGGTTACTCATCCCTCCATTCCAATAGGCGCACGACGAGACCAGGTGACACCTGCATGTCTGTGGGTTAGTGCAGTGTATTAACCACAAGCCTAGGAAAACTCATTCTTTCGTAAGGGGCTGGAAGTAAACCTGCACAACTTTTGTCCTGGAGGGAGACATTATCTCCAAACAATCCTGCCTTCTGCACCTTAGCGAGATACTCTAAGTTCCAAGGCTGTCCACTCTGCAAACATTCATATAGAGATCGTCCAGAACAAAAGGCTGACAAGGCATGCAGAAACACAAGAGACCTACAGATAACTGTTTCCTGTTATGGGAAGATAAACTATTTTCATAATTTAAAGAACATCCCAAAGTAGATATAGTATGGATCTTCCATTCAGTTTCTATGAATCATTAAAGACTTTTAAAATTTTCTACTTTTTAGCTGAGTGTTGAAACTTGATTTCTTTATTTTTAATTAAAGTAATGTTATGCAGTCACATTGCTCCTGGGAAGCATTTGCGTGTTCAAAGCCACACTTCACATGGTGGTGGGAAGTTTCTGGTTTTTGACAGGACGTCAGATGAATATCCTCTCATGCTTCTGAGCATGCTCCTGAAGGCAGGATACCCTCTTGGAACAAGCAGCGAAGATGGCACCGAGAGACAACTGTGTCTCACATGTGAGGGTGGGTCACATGAACATTCTCACGTGTCCTACAGATTGGCGTCCATACATTTCTTATGGCTGGGATTTTTAAAATATGTTTGAAGTTAGGTGTTGCTTATTTTTTAAAATGATTTTGTAGGGAATATCTTCATCTTCTTAACAAAGAACCTCATCTGTGTTTCTTTAGAAAAGTGTTTTAATTAGAAAGGCATGAACTTTACATTGAAAACTCATCTATTATTCTAAAAACAAATCTTAGAAAATTAAAGGAACTTAATACATTCATCCTGCAGTTCAGGTAATACATCTGCCAAATTACAGTGGTGTGTGTGTGTGTGTGTGTGTGTGTGCTTATGAAGGAAATTTAAGTGATTCTTTCCCTCATTATTTTGGTGACCAATGAAGAACCCCAAAGGGACTATCTTTACTAGAAAATTGATACTGTAAGAGCAATTTTTCTCATGTTTCAGATAATACTTTTAAACCCACATTAAGCCTTAAAGTAATATAACTACTAGGAAAGAGTAACTTTATTCCTGCTTCTGGTCATGGTCTGGCAACCAGTAGCACATCTGTCTTAGTTGTAACTTTGTTTATACTGATAAAAAAATGAAAGTGGTGAATACTTTATTTTAAAACTAGAAATTTTTTTCCTTCTTATAGCTAGCTAGATTTAAAGTACTTTTGAATTGTGACCCTCTTTTTTGTTACTACATCCAAGAACATTAATATTTTGACGAAACTATGATATTTTACAAATTCAAAATAATGTTAATCATTATTTTTAAAAATTAAAAAGTAATGTTAAGCTACGGTGACGGCTTGGACATATTTGGATAACTTCCTCCTTCCTCACTCCTACCCATATCAATGAAAATAAACAATGCCTTACTAGTGACAATCAAGGAAGATGGGCCAATTTTCATAATCCTTAATGCATTTCTGCTAGAAATAACACAGCACAGATCAAAATGAAGACAGTACGGATCGGCTTCAACTCTCCTTTGTAGTCAGCAATACATTACCCTGTTCATATCCCCCAAATGTCCAAGGGAACTGTGAGATATACGATATTCTAGACATAACATTTGAGACTACTTTTGCTTCTGGAGATCAAAAGTTATGGGTACCAAGGGTTCTTGGGGACCCAAAGTTTATATATTATGCCTGGTGTGGCAAGTTCAGTTCCTCAGACAGCAAAGCGCACCAGTGGGAAGAGGCTGCAGCACAGCTAACCTTGCTCACATGGAGACTGAAATCTGAGTCATGGCTTTAGGACACCAACAAACATCAAGAAGACACCAGAAACCAAATGAAAAATAGATTTCTCTATTATGACTGCTTGTTCTATCTTCTGCCCCATTCTAACAACACTGTTCATTGAATAGATTATAGAAATTTTCATTTGTAAGATCTTCCTTTTCAGACACAAGAAGGGAATTCTAATAGTAATTAGGTAAAGAATGAAGGAATCCATTGAAAACTTGTCAGTTCTCTTTCAGGAAAAAATAACAGATCTGAATAGAAAACTTGCAAGACGTTGACTTAAAGAAAAATGAAAATGTTGTAGATCATAAAACAAATAGAAGATACAGAGGACGAGGAAGAGGATTTTCTGTTATGAGAGGACAAGATGTGCTCTATAAGACACAGGTAAATTTCAGACATTTGTCTTGTATTCTCAACATTGAGAAAATATGGAGTTTATGAAACCAGAAGTAAAAGAATATAAAATGACAATATGGTGAGATTTAAGTGGAGCTCTAGTAGAAAAAGAAAAAACTAAAATAAAAGTTAAACAAGATTAAGTTAATATAGAAATTCAATATTTCTTTCATCTTTTAGCAGCATTAAAAGAATAAAACAATCCCAAAATGCTACTTAACGTAGCATTAAAGACATAAAGTACTTAGAAATAAATTTAACAAAATTGAGGGTCTACATAAATGCTAAATATATGTTTCTGAGATATATTAAAGAGTGCCTAAATAATATATATCATGCTCATGAATTTGATGAATCAATCCTGTTAAGATTTCAATATAGTTATAATGCAGTTCCAATGAAAATTCTAGCATGCTTTTAAAAGTAAAAATTGCTAAGGAGTTGCTAAAATTTGTATGAAAACACAAAAATCTTAGCCAAAAGTAATCTTATAAAGGAAGAACAAAGTGGAAGATTCATACTAATTGAAATCAAAATTTACAAGCTACAGTAACCAAAACAGTGTTGTATTGAACTAAGAACATAAAAATAGGCCGATGTGAAAAAAAAAGTCTAGAAGTGGACCTTTACATATATCGTCTGAAAGGGAAGTCTTTTAAATGAATTTTGCTTGATAAGAATGAAATTGTATTCCTCCCTCACAGAATATACAAAAATGAAATGAAAATATATTATACTCCCAAATATAATGCTAAAACTCTAAAATTTCTAGATGAAAATATAGGATAACATATGCAAGGCTTTGGAGAAAACAAATATTTATTAGAGAGGATGTGAAATATACCTGTTGTAAAAAAGTGGAAAATTGGGAAAATCATCAAAATCAAAGTTTTGCTTACCCAATGTCACATTTGGAAGGATGAAAAGACAAAAAAGTATATGTGTGTGTATACAGACACACACATGAACACTCACAAACACGTACATACCTATATGTCAAAAAAATTTCTAGAAAACTTTATAATTGAAACATAATCCACAAAAGTGGGAAAAAACTTAGACACTTCACAAAAGAAGATACATCTATGGCCAATAAGACAGGAAAATGTGATCAATTTAGTCATCAAAAGTACAAAGTATATCTACAATACCAAATTATGACAAGTATGTGGAGTAACTAGAGCTGCCATCATTACTGGTTTTTACTGTATTTCTTTTTGTAGACTTCTCAGTGGTTGCTCTAGGTATTACAATATACATATGTAATTTATCACAGTCTACTGGTATTGATGTTTTACCACTTTGAGTCAAGTGTAGAAATCGTACTCTCGTTCAAGCCCTTTATCCTTTCAACCTTTACAATATAATTGTCATAACTTATTTCCCCTTGAAGCACTGAGCACCACATCAGATGGTGGTGTAATTCTTAGTTCAAACATCATATATGACTTTTAAAACTCATGAAAATAGTTTATTACATGTACTTCCATTTTTACCTATTCCAGAGTTCTTATCTGAAGTTCTAATATTCTCTTTGTTATCATTTAATTTCTGTTTTAATAAATCTCTTTAGCCATTCTGTTAGGATAGGTTTGTTAGCAACAAATTCTCTTAATTTTCTTTGCCTGAGAATGTCTTTATTTGCCCTCTATTCCTAAAGCATATTTTTGACAGAGATAGCTTTACAGTTGACAGGTTTAAAAACATTTTTATTGATACATAATATTTGTGCATATTTATGGGTTATATGTGATATTTTGCTACATGCAAATAATGTGTAATGATCAAGTCAAAATATTTGGGGTATTTATCACCTTGAGCATTTGTAATTTCTATATGTTGGGAACATTTTAAGTCCTCTGTTCTGGCTATTTTGAAATATACAATATGTTGTTGTTAACCATAGTCACTCTGCTCTGCTTCAAACATTAGAACTTGCTCCTTCCATCTAATTGTATGTTTGTACCCATTCACCAACTGTCTTTATTCCCCTCCTCGCACACACATTTCCCAGCCTCTGGTAATCATCATTCTACTCTCATTTTCATGCATTATTTGCCTTTCCATGCCTGGCTAATAGTTGGCAGTTCTTTGCTTTCATCACTTGACAAATGTATGTCCCTTTCTTCTGGCCTTCATGGAGAAATCCACTATCATTTGAATTGGTGTTTCCCTATAAATCATGTACTATGTCTTCCTCTTTCATGTGGTGCTTTCAATACTTTTTCTTAGTTTTTATAAATATAATTATTTTGTGTCTTGGTATGGATTTCTTGGGGTTTATGCTATTTGGGATTGCTCATATTCTTGAATCCATAGGTTTATGTTTTTCAAGCATTATTTCTTCAAATACTTTATTCAGTCCCTTTCTCTTTTTATCTGAGACTCCAATGGTACACGTTAACTTTTTTGTGATTGTTCCACATGTCCCTGGGACTTTTTTTGTCTTATTTTTCTCTTTGTTGTTCAGATTAGTTAAATTTTATTGCTCTGTCCTCAGGTTTACTGATTTTATTCTCTGTCATCTCCACTCTACTGTTGAACCCATCCTATAAGTTTTTAAAAATTATTTTCAGTTATCATATTTTTAACTTTTATAATTTGTGCTTGAGTCTCTTTTGACTACTATTTCTCTGCTGAGATTCATGTTATCCTTTTCATTTGATTCAATTCAATTTTTGATTTCTTATTGAGTCACTTCTAGGATGGCTACTTCAAAATCTTTGTCAGATAACTGCAATATCCATCCAGTTCATCTTGGTATTGGCATCTCTTGGTTGTCTTTTCGCATTCAAGTTGTGATTTTCCCGATTCTTGGTGTGAAGAGTGATTTTCTATTGTGTACTGTACATTTTGTATATTATATTAAAATATTTGAGGTGGAATTTTATCTTCTTTCTCTGGTAAGCAGTCTCCCTGTGTAGGAATAGCACATGATCCAGGTGGATGTGGATATTCCATTGCATTTCCCACTGGGCCTTGGTGAAAACTAGAGCACTGTCTCACATGGCCTCATGGATGGAAGTTCAGCTCCCTCCCCCACCATAAGGTCACCTCATTGACTCCAATGAGGAGAGCCAGCTCACAGCCTCATGGGGCCTACTGACACGAGGAAGGGGAGAAGCAGAATGCTGACTTTAAAAGCCTTGTTGCCACATGATGGGAGCAGCGAGTTAATTCACTGCCATGTGTTGCTAACACCAGGTGAAGAAAGGATGGAAGTGGAGTGCCAACTAATCCCACCTCCTACTACCTCCTTCTAATCATTGATACGGATGGGGGTGGAAGTTCAGTTTCCTCCCAGCCCCTGCTGACACCATTGGTGTGGAGTGTATTAGTCCATTCTCACACTGCTATAAAGAGAATGGGTAATTTGTAAATGAAAAAGGTTTAATTAATTCACAGTTTTACGTGGCCTCAGGAAGCTTACAATCATGGTGGAAAGGGAAGCAAATACATCCATCTTCACACAGTGGCAGGAGAGAGAAATGAGAACTGAGCAAAGAGGGAAGCACCCCTTATAAAACCATCAGATCTCGAGAGAACTTACTATCAGGAGAATAGCATGAGGGTAACCACCCCTGTGATTAAATTACCTCCCACCAGGTCCCTCCCACAACGCATGGGGATTATGGGAACTACAATTCAAGATGAGATTTGGGTGGGAACGCAGCCAAACGGTATGAGGAAGTAAAGCAGAGTGGCAACTAGCCTTGTTGCACACCACCTTATTAAGTCTCATTGCTGACAGATGGGCAGGGTGGAGGCTCAGCTCATACTAGACCGTTGACATCACTCTGGTGCTGAATGGGAAATGGAAGACTATTTCCCTGTTGGCCCCAGAGAAACCATGGAGAGAGGGGAAATTATTCTGTTGGCTTTTTCTGAGGTAGGGCAGGTACTGTCCCCCAAATTTTCGTTCATGAGACCATTCTTTTCCTGTACCTTTTGCTAGAGCAAGCAAGATTTTCTTGGAACTTATTTTCTTTCCACCTGTTGGCAGTTCTGGGTTCAAGGCTTCTGCAACACCCTATTCAGCATGTATAGCAAGCAATAAGAAAACCCAGGGAAATCACAGCCTTGCCACCCTTAATTCTTCAGGTTCCTAATCAGTCCATTCTCTTCTTTTCATCTTTCAAATCTTCCTAAGTTTGTTCATGGGATTATGTCCAGGGTTTGTTATTGTTGTTGTTGTTGTTGTTGTTATTGCAAGAAGCAGCACCTGGGAGGAAGGTAGCTACCTCCCCTTGGCTGGGACCAAAACTCTCATTGCTGCTGAAAGTGTACAAGGGTGCAACCACTTTGGAAAAAACTTAATAGTTTCTCATAAAGTTAAATATATACTTACCCTATCACCCTGACCACTAAACACACACTTGACATAGCTATTCCTCTCCCAGGTATATGCCCAAAAGGAATAAATGAGATGCTCCTGACTGTATTCACGATATCTTTATTTATAACTGTCCCAAACTAAAATAATCCAGATGTTCATCTGGAATATACCCAGACCATGATATATTTATAAGTGGACTACTACTCAGTACATCTATATCTATATCTATATCTATATCTATATCTATATCTATATCTATATCTTTAAGTGATCTACTTACTGGTACATACAACATTATGGCTGAATCTCAGAATATTAAGTAAAATAAGCCGGATACAAAAGAAATCATACTGTGTGGTTTTATTTACATAAATTTCAAGAAGAGACAAAACTAATGTATGGAAGAAAACAATCACAGTGGGGATATGGGAATAGGTATTGGCTGAAGGAACTTTCTTAGGGGATAGAAAAGTTGTATAATTTCGTTGAACAGTTGGCTAGAGAATAAATTCCTGAACTTTTCAAATTACACTAAAGATCTGTGCATTTCACTATATATAACCTCAATAAAAGAAGTAATAACAATGATATCTATGATCTAAAATTTATGGAAAAATATTTCTGCATCCTTCTGACTAATAATCAAATTAGAAGGCAGAAAATGAAACAAGATTAAGATATAATGTAAGAGAGTTAACAAGTAAACCTACAGAATTAAAGTTTGCCTTGGAAGTAGATAAAGACAAAAACACCATGGAAATTCAAATTATTATATGGAGAGCACTGTTTAGAATCTTTTCACAACATGAAGAGGAAACAAAAAAACAACCGAACATAATGAAAGAGCTGATGTCACATATGAAGTAAAGACAGAGGATATGTGACATGAAGAAGAGACCGGAAACAAATGGAAGAGAAGAATCAAAGAGCCAAAGGTATGGGGTAACCATTCAACATTGAGGGTTTTTTTAAGCCAACAGCCAAATTTTAATAACATTTTTAAACAAAATTTATTAAACAATGTTTACTTTATCAGCAAAAGATAGACAGCAAATCATTCTGTAAGAAAACACAAGTAAAGATAAAGTACAAACAAGTTCTAGATGAACAACAAATTAGTTACAGCAATAAGTGTAGATATTTTCAATGACAACAATTTTCATGTGTTTAAAAATTTGGAATTTACCCCCATAATCAACTGATCTTTGACAAAGGTGTAAAGGCACTATAATGGAACAATGACAGAGTTTCACCGAAATGTTCTGGAATAACTGGGCATCCTCATTTAAAAATAACATATCTAGGTACACACCTTACACTCTTCATACCAGTTAATTCAAAATGGATCAGAGACCTAAATGTAAAAGTCAAAACTGTAAAACTTCTAGAAGATAACATAGTAGAAAATCTAGGTCACCTTGAGTTTGGTGATGACATTTTCATACAATACCAAAGGCACAATGTATGAAAGGAAGAAAAATAAGCTAAACTTAATGAAAATTAAAAACTCCTGCTCTGCAAAAGACACTGTCAAGAGAACATAAAGACAAGGCACTGACTGGCTGAAAATATTTGCAAAAGGCATATCTGATTAAAGGCTATTATCCAAAATATATAAAGAATTATTGAAATTCAACAATAAGAAAACAAAGGATCCAATTAAAAATTGGACCAAAGATCTTAACAGTTACCTCACCAAGGAAGACGTACAGATAGAAAATAAGCACCTGAAAATGTGCTCCACATCACTTGTCATCAGAAAATTGCAAATTAAAACAACAGTGAGATGTTAATACACAACTGTTAGAAGGGCCAAAATCAGGAACACTGACAGCACCAAATGCTGGCAAGGATTTGGAGCAACAGCAGCTCTCATTCATTGCTGGTAGGAATGCAAAATAGTACAGTCACTTTGGAAAACAGTTTGGCAGTTTCTTATAAAACTAAATATACTTTGACCATATAATTCGGCAATTGCACTCCTTGGTATTTACCCAAATGAACTGAAAATTTCTGTCTACACAAAAACCTGCACATGGATGTTTATAGAAGCTTTGTTGATAATTTTCAAACCTTAGAAGAAACTGAGATGTTCTTCAGCAGGTTAATGGATAAACTATGGTGCAGCCATGAAATTGAATATTTTTTAGTACTATAAAAACGAACTAGCAAGCCATGAAAAGATGAGAGGCAGCGAAGAGGAGGAGAAACCTTAAGTGCATATTACTATGTGAAATAAACCAATTGGAAAAGACTAGGTGCTGTATGATTCTAACTACATGACATAATAGAAAAGGCAAAACTACAAAGAGTGTGAAAGAATCAGCATTTGCCAGGGCTTGAGGAGGGAGGAATCAATCCCTGGAGCACAGAGGATTGTTAGGACGGTGAAACAAGTCTGATTGATATTGTAATGGTGGATATATGTCATTATACATTTGTCCAAATTCTTAGAATGTAAAAGCACAAAGAATGTGCCCTAAGGTGAACTATGGACTTTGGGTGATTATGATGTGTTAATGTAGGTCCATCAATTGTAACAGATGAACCCCTGGGGGATGTTGACAATGGCAGAGGCGGTGCATGTGTGAGGCAGGAGGTACACAGAGAATCTCTGTACTTTCTGCTCAGTTTGGCTGTGAACATAATACTGCTCTAAAAAACAAATTCTATGAAAAATATGTGAAATTCCTCATAAAGTCAGGGATAAGGCAAAATTGTTATACTTTCTGCAACTTTCAACCAATGCAGTATGAAGCATAACCGATGGACTGAGGAAAACCAAACGATGATTATTTGTAATTAATTCTCTTATACATTACGAATAATCTAGGAATCAAACTATTATAATTAATATATATTTAGTAACATGGCTTATATTAATATTGTGAAGAAAAATAACCTTACTAACTGGGTGCAGGAGTTGTGTCTTACTTTATTTTACATCCCAATGCCTGGAATAATGTATCCAACAAATATTTGCTGGTGAAAAAGAGATTCCCTCATATATCCTGACTGAATATTAAGAAAATCATAAATGAACAAGATATTTTTGGATAAAAGGTGGGCCATAAATTGCAGAGAGAGGTAATGGAATGAAGGATCTTATAATCTACTAATCAGCTTTCTAATAATGAGAAGTTGCTGTATTTTAAGAGATTTGATGTCACCTACAGTATTACCTCAGAAGCTAAATTGTATGTGTTGGTATTAGGTCTGGATCTAGTGAGATTAATGTCATCCAATAAATTTGTAGCTAAATCAACACAGGCAACATGATACCCTCCCTCCTAATCTTTACTATTTGTTGGGAAAATGCTGTAATGGAAAGGCAATGATCACTGGATTTTTTGTGGAATGGGTGGAAGGGCAGAAAGGGAGTGAAGGAGAGCATAGTTGAGGTCATGCATAAAATCTATTAAACTAAAAATTCTCTGGTACCATAGCACTTAATAAATCCTTGGCATTAAGATATATTTTTGGTTGGATTTTACTTGTTTCTTGGATATTTTGACATGCAAATAAACTAGAGAAACTAATTTAAGATTTCCATGTGTCTATCCTCAAAGCAGTCTGGCCACAGGAGTAAAATGTTGCACAGTAACATCTCTCAGGAAACATTCACCCACGTACTACATATCTCCAGATGTTTACCATTTGTGAGTGTTTTAAAAATGAAAACTCCCATCTGTGTTTCTTATCCTCAATCAGAGTGTATCACCAACAGCTGAAGGCATCCCAAGGCTAGTCTCCTAAGGCTTTGTTCATCGAAAGAAGACAAAGAAGAAAAGCAATTATTATTTTTTTCTTCTTTGCTTCATTGGCAGCAAGTTTTGTGTTTCCCTGCAATGAATAACAAAATATTCAAGACTAACATTATTATCTACTATATATGTTCACTAAGGCTGCCATTACAAAGTACTGTAGAGTGGGTGGTTTAAATATTTCCAGAGGATAAACATCCAAGATCAAGGTGTTGGCAGAGTTGGTTTCTCCTGGAGCCACTCTCACAGATGGCCACAGATGGCCACAGATGGCCGCTTTTTCTTTATATCTTTACATGGTGTTCTCTCTGCAGATGTCTGTGTTCACATTTCTTCTTCTAAGGACACCAGTGACACTGGGTTAGGGCCTGCTCTAATGACCTAATTTTAACTTTACTTTCTCAAAGACCCTATCTCCAAATACAATCACATTCTGAGGTACTGGTAAACAGGACTTCAACATACGAAATTTGGGGAAACACTTTTCAACCCATGACACCTACTTGACATTCACTTTGAGGCCTGAACAATCCAGATTTTATTGTAAAGTTAAATCATTCCTTGGACCTTGTAAATGAACCTACAAGATTGTTGAGTATCAAAATCTGGAATCTGGAGAATCTGTCCTATTATTTCTTACCTGCCACTTTTGGCATCAACGAGAGCAATGATTAATGTCATTTAGAAGGTAGCACATGTGTGTAGTCTCGATCATGTTTTGTCAAAGGTCATAGCTAAGATACGTTCAAAAGGATGTGGTTGAGATGTTCAACAAGACTCTAATGAAGATGAATTATAGATCAACTTTGGAAGTCTGTGTGGTCAGAGAGGCCAGTGAAGTTCCTAAAAGTGAGGTAAACAAAACTTTCTGGTCAAAAAATGAACAGATAGTAGGAAACAATATAGTAGCTTTTTATTAATTTATTCACTCTCTCATTCATTCAACAAGCCTGCCTTTACTATGTGCTGGGCAGAGAAGTAGACACCAAATGCTGAAAAAAACAATAAAACTTGGACTCTGTCTTCACTGTATGTGGGAAAGAAAGATGTGTCAAGCAAAAATTATAATACCATATGAAAGAAATGAGTATAATGGAAACATTGAGAAAATTGAACCAAACCACTCTAGAGCTATGTAGAGATGAAAGCTGTGGTAATAAAAGCGATCTTCTAGGAGAGAACAGAGAGTAAAAAGAGAAAACTAAGCATGTAAACTTGAGGAATCTCAAGTGAGCCAAACCACTCTAGAGCTATTGGGAGAGGGTTAAAGGGCCTTGAATTTTGGATAGAATTTCTCTGATGGCAAAGATGCAGATGATGAGAGGATGGAGAGAGAATTCTTAAGTGGAGGGAACAGTGTGAGCAAAGGCACAATGCTAAGGAACAGCATGATGTATGGATGGAAATTGGAAGTAGCCACTCCACGATGCTAGATCATAGTCAGACGCAGGAAAAGAAATTGAGAATCAGGCAGGGTATGACACATGCAGCTCCTCCTATGACATTTAAAGGAATTAAGATGTGTTCTCTAGGCAAGGAAGGTCTGGGTGTGTTGTGGTTAGATGCACATATGCCTAGGATCATGTGGCAGCTGTCTCAAAGACAGGTCTGAGGGGGATGAGATAAGAAATAAGGAGAAGAGTTGAAGGCATTTGCAGCAATCCAACAGAGGAAGATGAATGTTTCAACCCAAAATGTTAATAGTATGGATGAAGTGAAACAAGTGGTTATAAGAAATACTTGGAGCTGAGCTCAGTGGCTCACACTTGTAATCCCAGCATTTTGGGAGGCCAAGGGAGGAGGATCACTTGAGTCCAGGACTTCAAAACTGCCTGGGCAACATAGTGAGATTCCCATCTTGACAAAATTATAAAAATAAAACATTAGCTGGGTGGAGTGGTACTGGCCTGTAGTCATAACCATTCTGGAGTCTGAGGCAGGAGGACTCCTTGAGCCCAGGAGTTTGAGGTTGCAGCGAACTTTGATTGCACCACTGAACTCAAGCCTGGATGACAGAGCGAGATCCCATCTCAAACAAACAAACAAAAACTTTGAAAGTATAGGTTGTAAGTAAGGGAGAGGAGAGTTGAGAGTGGAATAGGAGTCAAAACAATCCCTAACTTCTGTGTTATAAATTCTAGTGCCCAATGACTGTATGGGGCTAAGCTCCCTGGAGGTGTACCTAGGGGTTACCAGTATGCATGTGATAGTTGAAACCCTTGGTAATGACAATGATCTTCCGGGAGAGAACAGAGAATAAGACAACTGAGAGTGTAAACTTGAAGAATCTCAAAATGAACTTCATGAAAGAGAAGTCACAAAGAGCTATGAGGACATCAAGAAATTGGTGTGGCCACAGAAGCCAAGAGTATAAAGAGTTTTAATATAAGTTGGTAATCATTGATGTCAAACTAAGATAGAGTCTGAGTAGTCTCACTGGGTTTGGCATGTGGGAAATTACTAGCTCTATTGAGAACACAGTGTGGTGAAGGCAGTTTTCAGTTTGCAGTAGATAGAAAAATTGATAGTGGGTAAGAAAATGGAGAAAATTCCATTGAATAGCCTGCATGACTTTTCCAGGGAAAATGCTGAAGTTCTCCTTGTACCATTAATATCCTTCCTTAGTTTGGGAGGCCTATGGGCCTCAAGGGAGAAACAAGCCAGATAAGTACCAGTTATGGTCCAGCTGCTAGTTTCCAGGAAGGTAGGAGGTGATGAGTTCCAACACAACAAAGCCGGGCAAGTGGAGCCAGGTGGAGATAAAGAATGATGCAACGGAGGTGGAACAGAAGGGAGTTTCTGCCAATTTCAAGATTCACCTAAATGCAATTAGGGATAGATAAGGGCTGAGACTGAGCATGGATCAAGTGCATGGTTATCTCTCACATTCACTCAGGAAAAACTAATGAATATAGAATTGAAGACCAATCTCACATGTGAATTTGTGATGTCTGCATGCAGTATACTTATGTAACGTTTGAGATACATGCAATACAGAACTTTTTAATTAACAGAAATAAGCCTCAACATAAATTTTTGCAAGAGTTTTTAGTATGCAGTTCAGTTATTTCGAGGAGTTCTGGAAGAGTGGATACATGAGAAATGGAGGTGGGCAGGAAGAGAGTAATTCATGAAGCTAATTATGTGGAGCAGTGCACTGGAGAATGTACCGTTTGTGGCACTACCTGTACCAAGAGTTAGTGTTGACACTTCTATATAAACAGTGGTTATATTATTTATGTAGTGATTCTCTCAAATGAGGCACTACCTGGCTCTCTGATTCATTCCTAGGGGATAATGGAATGCATGTTAGTACAGTAAACCTATATTAAGACCTTAGAAATCTGTATGATATTAAAATCTAATGTAATCACATTTATATAACTTATATAATTAACTTATATAATTATATAATTAAAGATAGGTAAACGTTCATGAATTCTTGGCTTCATTTTCATACTCAGCAACAAGTTTTAGGTATCTACTAAGCTTTAGGAAGTGCAGTCCCTAAGCCAGAGCCATAGAAGGAGGTGGAAGATATTATTATGTCTTTCTCAGTTTTTAAGTTAGTTGGGAACACCTGAAAACTATAAGAAAACAGTCAGGGACTAAGTAAAAGTAACTAATGAGGGAATGTTAGTGTCATGTACATTTTATTTATGTATTCCAATGATTAAAAACAAGGATTAACTAGAAAAAAAAATGGGATTAATTCGTGTTTTCTGGTTATAGCAAATTTTTTTTTTTTTTTTTTGAGACAGAGTTTTTCTCTTGTTGCCCAGGCTGCAGTGCAATGGCACGATCTTGGCTCACTGCAACCTCCACCTCCTGGGTTCAAGCTATTCTCCTTCCTTAGCCTCCCAAGTAGCTGGGAATACAGGTATGTGCCACCACGCCCAGCTAATTTTGTATTTTTAGTAGAGACAGGGTTTCTCCATGTTGGTCAGGCTGGTCTTGAACTCCCGACCTCAGGCGATCTCACCTTAGCCTCCCAAAGTGCTGGGATTACAGGTGTGAGCCACTGTGCCCTGCCTACAGTGAATCTTAAGATGAGTTTTCAAGGGTATGACTAATTCAGATAGACATTAGGGAAATCGTATGAGCAAAGGTGTGGAGATGGAAACAAGAAATGTTTAAGTAGAAATATGAAAACTGACAAGCTTTTTACATGAAACATAGGACTGACTGCTGTGTTTGTTTTCCTGGTTGTCAATTCAGTTCAATTGCATTTCTTTTGGGAAAAGGGAAATCAGATAACTCCTTAGTATTGGGTAAAATACTTTGATTTCAAGAGGTCCTCTCTAGGATTGTTAGCTGAGCCCACAAGAAATGGATGCATTTCATAAGTAAATACTTCTACACCTTTACAGTCAATTAATATTGTAACCATAAAGCATTCAAGTCATAGAAGTTAATACACAGCATTATTTAATTCAGATAGGAAGAAAAACCACTCCTTGTAGTTGCTAGTCTTCAAAATTAAGCAGAAACATTATGCTTGTTTCCCTCAATTTTTATAAACTTTTATTTGGTGGTAACATGAACCTATGTCAGTATCAACTAGTTTATAGAAACCTCCACTTCTGAGATAGATTGTCGTATGGTTGGTAACTACTGTTTATAGAGTTTAAATCTGCTAGCAATTTTGATTAAGGGGTGAAGTGAAAATGCATGTTAGTTAAGTCTCCGGCGTCAATTGTCCATGTACTTACAAACAACAGGCAGTGAGCAGAGGCCCCAAGAGGGAAAACACGTACAGTGAAATCTTGTACTTCAGTGAGTCAGAAGAGAAAAGCTTTGTTTTTCACATTAACTTCAGATTAATGTGGCTTTGTTTTCAAATACCATATGCCAAATTTAATGTCTGTTGCCTTTTCCTGGAAAGCTCAGAAAATAAAACTTGTGAAAGATCACTTGGGACATGAAGTATACTGGGCAGGGTACCTGTGAAATGAACCTGCAGGATGATGGAACGATCTTCCCATAGCTTTAGGTAGATAGGACAGTCATCTCGTATCATTATCTGCAACTACCTCCACCTCTCATCCATTATCACTTCCCAAACTAATATCACTAACATTTATGGGCTGCTATCTACGTGCCAGACACTACTTCACACCTCTTATGCACTGGCTCACTTAACCAACATAACAATCTTGAGTTAGCCAGTTCTTTTCCACATTTTTTTTATGGGCAAACTGAGACTCTGAGATGTTAAACAACTTGCCCCAAATCACACAGCTAACAAGAAGCATAAACAGAATTTGAATCTCAGTAGTCTGGCTCCAGAGGTGACACTCTGAACCACTAGACTGTATCACCTCTCTGGTATTCTGATATAATATAGAAAGAATATCATGCCTCAGCTCAAGAAAAACCTTTGATTGATTATTTCAAACTATATTGCCATTTAAGATTGTTTATAGTTAAATATCACTTTACTCATCCAATTGTATTTCTCATCAGGACCTTTTAGATATTTATATATTCAACGAACATTTATTAAACATCTATCATATGCCAAGGCTATAATATGGCCCTAGGTATACAAATATGTTATAGTTACTGATTTTTGGAAAATAAAATATCAATGAAAGCATGGACACATAAATCAATTGTTATGTTAGTGCTTTCCTCACCTCATTACCTCATTACTTATGTATATTTTCTCTGTTTATGTGTGTCTGAACTGTTTGTTGACATGGTTCTTTTTGAGAATCTTATAGATCTGTTTGAATTATTAAATTTAAATACTACCAGTGATAAATGATAAATCAATATCCAGGTTAAAATTCCCATGCTTAGAAAAACGTAATTTCTAGTTGTCTTATAAGGTGCTGACCAGTCGAGAATTGGCTGACTTTGTTTCTAGCACCATTTAATGCTCCATCCACTGGAATATATATTGGTGGTTTTGCAATATACGAAGTATGACTATTTTCTCATATGGGGACATTGAGAATACGTATTTTTCTTCTAGAAAGATGCAGTATTACTGAAGGCACATAGCTGGTGAGTTTGGTGAGATTGAAGGAAAGTAGGAATAACATACGTTGTTGAAATTAAACTTGACGGCACAAGAGGAGACAGTAATGTGAATTCTTGCCCTGTGGTCTGAATTTATCTTGTGGAGAAGACTTTTATAATTTCTTCTATTTTGTGCCTTCTTCTATGCTTTTCTTTTATTTGGACCATCTATACCTTTCCTATTTACCAATTTAAAATAAGTCTTCAAATCTTACTCTCATCTTGTCTTGAATGTCTCAAATGGATATCAACTTTCTTAAAATAATTTTAAGGGATGTTTAAACTCATGATCTCTCTCTTTTTTTCTTAATAAAATTGCAAGAGTAATGATTAAAGTTATGCCACTGACATAAATACTTAAGGCCCTTCATTCCATCGTAAGAATAACATTAGTTTATTCTTTAGATTTTTTACTCTCCCATTTTCTTCTATCCTACTTCTTTATATAAATATAGTTCTTCACTTTTGCCACAGGTTGAACATCTTATTATTTTTTTTAAGACAGAGTCTTTCTCTGTCACCCAGGCCAGAGTGCAGTGGTGCAATCTTGGCTCACTGAAACCTGCTTCCTAGGCTCAACCAATCCTCCCACCTCAGTTTCCTAAGTAGCTGAAACCACAGGTGCACAACACAAGGCTCTACTAATTTTTAAATTTTCTGTAGAGACACGGACTCTCTATGTTGCTCAGGTGGTCTGAAACTCCTGGGCTCAAGTAATCCTCCTACCTCAGCCTCCCAAAGTGCTGGTATTATAGGTATATACCACTGTACCTGGCCTTTTATCTAGTACTTTATTTTTGAAAATCAAAATAATGTGAATGAATCTAAGAACTATAAAATCAGCAAATAGCTTAAAAGCTTTTTCTCAAACAAGTGAGAGTTCAAATACACCTGGAGGAGAGCAGACAAAAGGCAGATGGTCCTCACGTGTGTGTCGGCCTTCAATAACGGATGTTTGAGTAAATGAATAATAGACAAATACTTAAAATGAAATATTTTAATATATAGTTAAAGATATAATATCTAATTAAGTTTTAAATACCATAGATAATGTGTCACTGAAGACCAATGGAAAGAAATAATTACTGAGAGCTAGGGGGATGGAAAAGTTTTCATGGAGGACTGATGTTTGAGCTGAACTTTAGAGGAGAGGTTGGGCTGGGCACTGTGGCTCCACCTGTAATCCCAGCACTTTGGGAGGCTGAGGCCTGGGGATCGCTTGAGCTCAGGAGTTTGAGACCAGCCTGGGCAACATGGTGAAATCTCATCTTACTACAAATACAGAAATCAGCTGGGCATGGTGGCATGTGCCTGTAGTCCCAGCTACAAGAAAAGCTGAGGTGGGAGGATCGCTTGAGCCTGGGAGACAGAGGTGGTAGTGAGCCAAGATCATGCCACTGCACTCCAGCCTGGGTGAGAGACAGACCTTATATCAAATAAAAATAAATAAATAAACAAATAAAGGAGAAGTTGAATACTTATTGGCAGGTAAATCATGAGAGGCTTTTGCAGATGAGAGGGAAACCTGAGCAAGGACAGGCAGGCTGTAATAAACAAGGCATGCAGGGAACCTGGTTATCATGAACCATAGGAATAATATTTTGCCCTTGAACCAAAGTATTTTTCTAAATTTTAAATCATGTTTTAATTTTATATTATGTTTCCCTGCTGATTTTGACCACAATGAAGCTATCACCTCCAGGAAGAAAAGGTACCATCTAAAATAACGAGGTTACTTACTGGTCAATTTTATGTTTCAAAGCTAACTTCTTTGAGGGCACAAGTACATAGTCATCTTAAAGAAAGACCTGTGAAGAGAGAATTTTGGAATTTTCCTAATTCCAAATATTCTCCCTTTGTGTCTCTAATACAAAGCTCCTCAGAGGTTTAATTATAAATCATAGTCACAATTTAGCAAAATACAGGTATAAGGAAGGTACCCAGGTGATACAGTGAAAGAGAAAAGCCCTTTTAATTCTGGCCGGTAGGAAAAAAGGTAAAAAGACAAAATTAGTTCATAGATAAATGTTCTCATTTACTCCTCAGAATAGAAACCCTGGGTGTGTTGGGTGTAGAGATAGCCAGAGTGAAGAGGATTATAAGTGAAGAGGAAGGTGACAGAATCTTTACTCAAAAACCTCAGATTGATTGATGGAAAATATGGGAGCTCTTGGGCCATTGATTTCCATTCTGTATTCACATAGCACAGAAGTACAGGATGAAATGGGGTGAAGAGCAGGAGACTAGCAAGATGGGCTTGGGATAGCACTTTCAACATTTCCTGAGCTCCTGTGTGACAGGGAGGAGCCCCCAGTTCCTCTGTGCCCTGAGCGGGACCTGGAGGATAGCTGGGAATTGAGAATAATGGGACTGACCTAATGAGGGGTAAAGGGACCTCACACCAGATGGTGTGGCATCCCAGCCTAGCCAGAGTCCAGGAAGAGGTTGGTGTTGGCATTCAGAGAGTCTGGGAGTGAAGGTGGAGCTGAGTCAGTACCAGCTCCTGGCCATGCTGGGGACAGGCTGGGGCTAGTCACCAGCGACAAGAGCTGTATTACCAGAGTGAGCAAGGAACACAAAGGGTGGCCATTGCCCTGCTGTCCACTGCCTTGAGGACACATAGCTTACCCTTATAGCCAGATGCCACCTGGAGTGGCAAGAAGGAAAAATGAAACTTGAAAACAGAAAAGGAGGCTTTTTAGCGATTATGAACCTAAATTCGACTATATCTGTGTCAAAAAAGAGACTAAGTTTGCTGGGGCAGGGTGGGGGGGAAGCAAATGTTTAAACCAGAGGAGAAAGAAGATAACTGTAGATGGCAGGTATAAGTGTCCATTAGTTTAGTTTAGTTTAGTTTAGTTTTTTTCCGCATTACCCAACAGGATGGAGGTTTGAGAGCAAGGTCAGATTATTTCTAGAAAATAAATACTGCATTTTTTAATCCATCCTAATTGTAGTTTGTTTTGGGGCACTCTGAAAGTATTTTAGAGATTGTAAATAAATCAAGCATCCTGGAGTGGAGGGAGTTGTTTATATGCGGAAATAGTGGTCCATAGAGTTAGAAATATATAAATACTTGTTTGGATGTGGGAACACCAATATATTGAAATTGGATCTGGAAATCTATTCAATATGTTTTATATGAAAAGTGTTCCTCCTCATTTCAAAAGTTCTAGGAGATGAACCCCAGAAGAAGTACTGGATGTGTGCTACCCTGGCTGTGGCTTTATCTAAGCCATGGCTGGAGTCCATCCAGAAATGTTGAGCTGGGACAGTGGGGACAAAGTGGGGCACGTGGTACTTTGGTGCTCCAGCAGTCTTTGTGTGTGTGTGTCTTCTATGAAAAGCTGCTACAAGCTGACTCCAGTTTTTGTCAGAATATGTTTGTAAAAACCACATGTTGGATCAGAGACTCACAAACTGGATCATATTTTTCCTACCCAAACAATGTTATAATTGTGGTTTGAATTTAAGACACAACATCAATACATCATAGCTGTAATAAATCCTACAACACAAAAGAGAAAATTTCAGCCTTTATAAATAATTTAGACTTTTATAAATAATTTAAAATAGCAAAACTGTAAACTCTATATAAAATATTTTATGGTCAACTTGGCTATGTCATAAATTTGGCCAAATATTAACATTTGATAGCTATCAGTCTTTAATTCATAATTTTGCTTGCCATTTTATAACTAGGGAAAATATGTTAGGGAATAATTTGAATGCCCAGGTGTCTTAAAATAAGATGGTTTGGAATCTTAACTGTTTTTCTTCTATATGTGAGTCTCACCTGATCTTCAACTTGGGTTATTCAAGGCAAAACTGCTCACTGAAGTAATTCTTCGAGACTTCACTATGAATTTTATTCTAAGTAATTTGGGAAAAGAAAAATTGCATGAGTGTTGCATTCATTATCTCTAGCTGTGTAACAAATGACACAGCTGTGTAACATTATCTCTAGCTGTGTAACAAATGACCACATACTTAGCAGCTTGAAACAACACACATTTATTATCCCACAGTGTCTGTGGGTCGGGACTCTAGGCTCAGCTTAACTAGGTATTCTACTTTGGGCCGTCTCACACGGTTGTGATCAAGGTGCCAGCCAGGGCTCATGGGATCTCTTTTGAAACTCAACTGGGGAAGGATCTGTCTCCAAGGTCACACAGTTGTTGACAGAATTCAGTTCGTTAAGTGTTGTTGAATTGTGGGTGTCAGTTCCTAGCTGATCATTGGCCAGAGGCCACCTTCAGTTCTTTGTGATGTTGCCTCCCCCATATTGCAACCTGTTTCACGCAAGTGTGCAAGCCAAGAAAGCAATAGAGAAAGTGTGCCAGCAAAAATGGAAGTCAGTCTCTTGTAACTGAATCACAGAAGTGAAGTCCAATCAACTTGACAGCATTCTTCAGTTAGAAGCAAGTCACTACATCCAGATGACTTTCAATGAGGGAGGAAAGCAGGGATCATGGGACTATCTTAAAGTCATCCTGACACAAGTGTGTTTAGCATATTGATATCTACTAACCTCTTCCTCTTGTTTTCTTTCTGACATATGATGCTCTTAAAGGAAAAATAAAATAAAAGTTGTAAGTGAGAAAAGGACCAGAACATATGTACTTTTTTTGTTGCTTATACAGCAGTGTGGTAGGTCAATGGTATGGCTATGAGCTTGAGACTTTCATAATAGCAAAGGCATTGCAGTAAGTGGGCACAGGAGACAATATTTCATAAGGAAGACAAATCTCAAGATAGCATCTTTGTTTTATTAATCATGGTATTTAGTGGCTGTGTAAACAGAGTGAGATCAACTGTAGTTCAAAAGGACTGGAGATGAAACTGAAGTTAGGAAAGTTGAGAGAATAAAAAAGTAAAAAAGATGAGATGCAAAATGTGGAGTAGCCACAGGGAACAAAAATTGCTGAAAGAGCAAAGATGTTTAAAGACGATTTGGGGGAAGTTTTGCCATGCAAATTTCAATTTAACTATCTCTTTCATAGTGTCATGAAATTTTCTATAAAATGTTCACAGATATCATTTGTGATGGGGTATAGGATCAAATACTGAGATTGGTGTTATGGTAAAAGCAGAGCACCGCTTATGGAGCAAGTCTTCTTTGTGTAAGGTACAGTGAATCAGCAACATAGTGTGAATAGGTTATTGTGTTATGGTCAGAAGAACATTGCCTTAGTGTTCAAATCCAGACTGTACCATGTACTAGCTGTGTAACTTGATCAAACTAAATTCTATTAACCAAATGTCAGATTGCTTAGGCTGAACCTGGCCTACACTGTTGTTTGGCCCACACATTAAACTCTTTCAAGAGTTGCCCAGTCCTCAGCTTACAGTCTTTATTGTCTTATACCTACCCATTTTATTCATATATGGGACCTGCCTGTAATGCAGTAAATAGGGCATTTGACAATCCTTACAGCAGTGGTTCTCAACCTAGCACGGTTAACATTTTCGGCTGGATAATTCTTACTTGTAGGGGGCTGGCCTCTATCAATCAGATCACAGTAGCGCTCCCCACCCCATCTTCAGTTATGACAATAAAAAATGTCTTCAGACATTGTCCCAGTGTTGCCTTGTTTTAAGGGGAGGGAAAAAATCACCCATAGTTGACAATCACTGCCTTAGATGTTGTTTTATGGAAGAAAATAAGGTGTAACATTTGAAAGCATTTAGTCCATTTGGCTGAACAAAGCACCATGGACCTGGTGGCTTATCAACAGGAGAAATGTATTTCTTACAGTTGTGGAGGCTGGAAGTCTGAGATCAGAGTGCCAGCATGGTTGGGGTCTGATGAAGGCCCTCTTCTGGGTTGTGGACCACTGTCTTTTTTTTTTGAATCCTTGGGTGGCAGAAAGAAGGTGGGAGAACTCCCTGGGGTCCCTCCTATAAGGACACTAATCCTATTCATGAGTGCTCCACTCTCATGACCACCTCCTAATACCTTCACATCAGGGGTTAGGATTTCAACCTCTGAATTTTGGTGGGGACAGAAATATTCAGTCCATTGCAGCACCTAAGAGAGTGATTGAAACACAGTAGACTCTCAACAAATGATATTTTTGCCTCTAAAAATGTGAAATTGGGCTGGGCGCAGTGGCTCACGCCACTATAGGTGGCCGAGGCAGGTGGATCACGAGGTCAGGAGTTCGAGACTAGCCTGGTCAACATGGTGAAACCCAGTCTCTACTAAAAATGCAAAAAATTAGCTGAGCATGGTGGTGCATGCCTGTAATCCCAGCTACTCGGGAGGCTGAGGCAGGAGAATCACTTGAATCCAGGAGGCGGAGGTTGCAGTGAGGAGTGATCATGCCATTGCACTCCAGTCTGGGTGATAGAGGGAGACTCCGTCTCAAAAAAAAAAAAAAAAAAAAATTGAAATTGAAATTGGAGAGTAGTTTCTCACACACAGAGTTAACTAGATGTAAGTCGATATAAATTGAAAGACAGAAGACAAATAATATTATGTTAACTAACAAACACTAGTTTGAGAAATCATTTGTAGAAGGCGCATGTATAACACATTAGCTGTATGTACATAAAAGCTGACCCTCAACTCTGAATTTAGACAGATCAAACTTCAATTCTTGTCTCTTCCAATTAATACTTGGGTACCTTAGGCAAACCCTTTAGACTTCCTTAGGGATCTTATCTATATTATGCCTTATCTATAAAATGGAGACAATAATGACATGTGTATCATGGTGTTGTGGTCATTCACTCATTCATTCAATTTGTAACTAGTGTGCTTTGATGTTTCAGGGACAATTCTAGGAAATCGCGATACAGCAGTGAATATGAGACAGTTCCTGCCCTTCTGGGAATTTATTTATTTATTTATTATTTTTTGAGACAGTGTTTCACTCTGTCACGCAGCCTGAGTGCAATGGCACGATCACAGCTCACTGCAGCCTCAACCTCTGGGAATCAAATGGTCCTTCTGCCTCAGCCTCCCAAGTAGTGGGGACCACAGGCATGTGCCACCATCCTCAGCTAATTTCTTTCTTTTCTGTCTTTCCTTTTTTTTTTTTTTTTTGTATAGATTGTATTTACTACATTGCCCAGGCTGCCTCCTGATAACTTATTAGTAAATAGATGATGAATAATACATTTATAATGTAATTTCAGGAGATAATAAATGCTATGGGGATAAAGAAGTATAATGGAATAAAGAATGATAGAGGATGCTCTCTTACATAAAATAGTCAAGAAGATTTCTTAGAAGGTGAACTTTGAGCAGACATGAATGTAGGGAGAGAACACAGTATAGGTTAGCTAGGGTTAGCTAAGTTAGAAGGCTTCCCGGGTTGAGAAGGGAGCAAGTACAAGAGACCTGAGGACAGTAACATTCTTAGCCTGCTCCCAGTACAGAAAGAGGCTAGGGCTGCTGGATAAAAGAAATATATTGTGTAGCTAATTGATACATTTTTATATTTTTAATTTTTAATTTTTCTCTTGTCACCAAATACCCACTTTTAGGAAACTCGAAATATGTATCTAATGTAGGAAGTGAGATGAGGTTCTGAGGTGATAGAATGCTCCATAAGATGTTATTAAGGAAGAGCTCACAGAGGCAACTCTCCAAGAAAATGAAACAGAATTGAAAATGGTCTTGTAAAATTCCACTTGGGGTGGCGATGTTTTGTGACTTGAAGTGTAAGGGATGAGAACAGCATGTGAATTCCAAGAAAGCAGCACAGAATGGAAAATGGATTTACAATGTGTCAGACAGGGAGGCAACATCTTGCGGCGTGTGGCTTGCATCTCAGCGATGGGAAAGGTATGTCATGTGCCTGCTCCTCCCTGTGGCACACCACAAGGGAGGGTGAGTTGGCAACCATGGCCAACATACATCAACAGCAATTTTAGTATATGGCCAGCAAGGGTCTTCTTTTGAATTTGTCTCCAAATTTGATTCTTTTATTATTTCTTCCAAAGGGCCGAGCATGAGACAGAAATAAAGGAAGTTTGGAGGGGAGATGAAGAGGATAGCTATGAAACTTAATGTCATTTCAGATTAACCATATTGTTTTTAGAACTTTGACAAATGTGACTGGTGTAATGATATATTTTTTACTTTATGAGCATTAGTTGGTTCAAATTTGCTTCATTAAGAATGTTGCATGATGCACTGAAAATCTCAATATTAATAACACAAAGTTCAGCTATATCTTTTATAAATATTAGTTTGATTTTTTCACAAGAGAGCAACATTTAAAATCCACGTGGAGATGACAGAGAGGAAGGGAAGTCAAGTAGAAAGGACATCAAATGGAGGAAAATTGAAGCAAAAGAGGTCTGCAGAATTAAGGGTTAGTGAAGGAAGAGTAGTGTTAGAGCTCAGGACTTAAGCAAATACAAAGACAAAAGACAAGGAAAGAAAGGAATGCGAGAGTGGAAGATGTCCACCATCCAAATCTTGTTCCATTTGAAATCTAAGAAAAAATAAACCAAAAATAAATCCTGAACTGAAACCCACTAATATGTCAATTTAGTTTTGTGCATTTGTGTTGTATGTAAAGTAAATTGACTTCAGACAGAATCAACTTTACTAATGACAAATTTAGAGTATGGATGCAGAAAAGTTAACTGCTAAAATAGGGACTATAGCAATTAGTACATAATACATTTATCTCTCCAAATGGCTTTTTTTGAGTTAGCATATGATGTAACCCAATGCAGAAGAACTTATCAAAATGAGCTCAATTAATATTTGTGGTTTGGATCAAGAATCAATATATCACCTATTATGATACAAGGTTCGGTTATTAGGTTTATAGCCAAAACTCATGAGCAGCCAACACATTCATGAAGGACACATAGGAAGTTCTCAACATAGGATCTTATTTATTAACACAGGGGCTGTAGGAGTAGGAACATTCTATTAAATAGGGTCAGCAACTAGTTTAGAAACTAAAAAGAATGAATATGTTCGATGTATCGTTTATAGTGACTGAAGAAATGCTTTCTGTAATATATGGTACCTAACAGGGCTAGCAAAAATTCCATAAGTAAAATGCTGGGATGAGAAAAGCTTTTCAAAAAGACTGACTTACTCTCAAGAAATATTAAATATATAAGGTTTTTAATCCAGAGAAGTGGCCTGGGAGAACTCGAATTGAATAAATATACTTTAAAATGGTAATTAGAATGGTGAGCTTTTGCGAGATTTTGCAGTGTTTTTTATATTTGAAAAAATTACACATTTTTACCCATCATCTTACAATAATCAATAATTTACATAATCCTAGTCTTTTAGGTTAACCAGTCTCTCCTCATGACTACCTAGGTCCTGTCCTTGCCTTCTCCAGGTCGACACTCTGAACGTTCTGCCTGCTTTCCTCACTCTGATTTCCAGTTGTATTCCTGAACCCTTCTACCCTCTGTGCTGGTCTCCTTTCCATGGCCTTCTCCTAGTACCCCTCCAATCTGGTCCCTGAGACAACAACTCCTCCTCTGACATTATCTCTAGATTTTTGTGTTGCTTACAATGTGTTGCTCTTCAATTAAAGCTATTACTGGGCTTTCAGTTACACCAGGCCAGGCATAACCCTCCCCTGACATGAGTTCACATGCCAGGAATTTCTGTGATGTTTATGAAAGAGAATTGTTCAGTCTCTAACCTCTGTCTGTCAAACCTTCACAGGGTGACAAAAGTTACAGGAAACAAACTGTATACAATATAATCTTTTGTATTTGTGGTGTGTGAAAACTAAGAATAATAAAGATGCACTCTGACGCAGAAACCCAATTTTGGGGAGTGTTTGGATTTGAATTTGCTAGAACTGGTATTTTCTTCCACATTGGAAGAAGAAAACCACTCCCAGATGTCTTTATTTTTCTGACTAATGGAAGAGCCTTCAGAATTTAAATAATGAGGGGTTCAATTAGCAGAAGTCTTGTGATTCATTTGCAATCTAAGCAAACAAATTCTAGTCTACAAATTTTTACAAAGGTTTGTGGTCATCCTGTGTTTGTCTATTGAGTTTGGCTATTGTTGGTTACATTCAAATAAATTAAAAAGGAACTGGTAAGTAACAAAGAAAATCTCGGAAAGTTTTTTACACTTTTCAGTTAACAAGAGAAGACATGGAATAGATGTAAATTTAAATTTATATAAACATGTTCCCTAATTTAATTGGTCTAATCACTTTCTTTATTGATCTCATGTGGTCAAGAAGAGTAAATATTCTATTCACTCTTACGTTATTAAAATGGAAAATTTCAACGCAGTACTTAAATTCCACCAGACCCTCTTTTTCCAAATGCAATTCTAACTTAAATTGTTTTTAAACTAAGGCTAACCTAAAAAGTTAAAACCTATAATTTCTGACATGTATTTTGTTCTTATTACTTATAAACTTGATTATTTATGAACTTGAAGTTGTACTATTCTGAGGTACTAAAGAAGAATGCTAAATTCATATTTAAGGTATGATGGTAAAAATAGAGAACCAACAGAAACATGGCCTGGACATCTTTCCTTCATCTTTCAACCAGAATATGTCTCAACAAAGTGAATTATGTTTCGTTCTCCTTTTTTTTCTTTTCCCCTTTTTAGGAACTATAGCTGTCTCACATAACAAAAATGTTTTCATACACGTTTTATTTAAACTTGTCTAAGTCCTGATCTGTTTTCTTAACATTTGCTTTATTTTTAATGATTCGCTCAGAATATATAACATCTGCTTAAAACCTTTGACCAAACCAGCTTTATCGATATAAATCAACAAACCAATTGCAATGTAGGGAAAAACTGCCATAAAATACTTGTGTAACCCATCACTGAATCACTGTGAAGGGACTAATGTTTGGAAAGCTTTTAATTTTAGTTATAAAGTTTCTTGAAACAGATGTGAAAATTCACTCGTCTCCCACATTGTCTAGTTCAAGCAGCTGCAAATTATTTCATGGATTACATTTGAAAGAACGTCCTGGGATTATTTCATCTAGGCAGCTGTTATTTCCTTAAATTAAATCAAAACAACGTTTTTTGTTTGATTAATTCTTGGTTATTTGCTATTGTGTAAAGATGAAAACTCATGTCTTTGGTCATAAATTAGTTTATTTTCCTCAGTAGTGTTCCAGTAACTCAGAAGATACAACACACTTTTAAAGGGTACCTTTAAAAACAAATTACTGCTTTGATCTTCCTAGTACGAAAAGAAAAAAAAATGTAGTACTCTCTTCTTTGTAAGTTCTTAAATATAACATTCATATAATGCACACATTTTACTTGTAAAAATAGTTAGAGGCAAGGAGTGTCACTGCTCAGCTTTAACTACTGGGATGATAATTGTTCCAGGTTTTCTCAGTCAGATGGTCTATAGTTCCATTCCAGACTCCTTCACTAGATCCAGACTTGTCCCTCTGAGTGTCTACCAGACGTCCATACGTATATCTTGAAGATAGCTCTATCTCAGCATGCATGAAACCAAAAGCACTATCTCTTCCTGTATTCCCTAAAAGTGGTAAGATAAAGAAACCTGTTCAGATGGCACATTCAGTTGTTTACTGCATCCTACTGAATCTTCCTCTGAAATTACGTTTCAATACATTTCTTTCTCTTCTTACTCCTAGTTCCTGCTTCCCACCACATCTCCCTTTTACAGTTTTTAAATTTTTTCCAGTGGCTGTTAAGTGCAACAAATATATTCCTTCAAAAACTAATATTCCAAAAGTCAATCCTATGTAAAGATCAATTTATCAGGTGATCAATTAATTAATTACCAAATTATACAAAATGTTAACATCAACAAATATCAATGAATGCCTAGTCTGTGCTAGACACACTTCTAAGAAACTGAGATTATAATAATAAATGAGAAAGATCAAATTTCTATTCTAAGGTGTCTTCCAGGATGGGGTTGATCACATAATATTATAGTTATCTATCTTCTTAACATTCTTCTCCCACTTACTAGACAGTTCAATTTCAAAGCATCTAAACAGGGCAAGTATATTTTTTAAAATTTCCGTCAGTTGATTTGTATATTATCCTTCTTTACTACTGTTATCTTAAGAATCACAGACTTCTTTGTTGTGGAAACTATTCCTAATTGCTTCTAAGAAATTTCTAGTTTACCAAATTTCTTTTTAACAGACTAAATTTTTATCTACTTGCAATCAAAGATGGTATATCTCCCATATCTATGGCACTGGGCTGGATATTGTAGAGAATATTTTGGAGAATATCTTAGGAAAGAAGCCCCCAAATAGGAAGGAAGAAAGATAGAGTAGAAGAAAGAGAGGAAGAAAGAAAAAAGAAGGAAGAAAAGGCAGAAAGGTTCTGATACTTTAGGAGAGGCAGTACTTTACTACTTCCCTTCTAGGTGGTTTTTTGTTTTTTGTTTTTTGTTTTTGTTTTTGTTTTTGTTTTGTTTTGGGCTGAGCCTGAGAATTAAATTGACACAATAGAAATTAAAAGAAGAAAATCTTATGAATTTATTTAATACCAAAACAGTTTTACATGGCATGGGAGCCCTCAAAAGGAAATGAAGATCCAAAAACAGAGTCAATCACTTATATACTGAATCAAACAAAGAATAGTAAATTGTGAAGAATCTAATAAATAATATGGGAAGGCTTACAGGTTGAGATATTTTAAAAGATCTGTACAGAATTCTCTCCATCTCAATTTTTTTGTACTTGATGATAAGAAGTTGCTTTTCTTGTAGTATAAAGTGGGTATCTTTCACATAGGAATTTCATTTTTTGTGTTTTTAAGAAACAGAATGAAGGTCAGAGTAATTTTCTTGCACCTGCTGTATTTCAAATGCCTTTAACTCAAAATAGTCAACATGCCAGAATGGCATATTTTTACCTCCTTCAATACCATTGGTATTCAAAGATTCTCAGTTTTCTACGTCTAGGATATGTTCCTGGTATTTCCTCCCTTAAGCAGTATTAAAAAGTCCCTGGACAGAATCTTACTTAATTTGTTTTTCTCCCTTTCCATTTTCATAAACTTTCCAAACTTTCCTAAGTTTAGGCACTTTTGGGGTTTTACTTCCCTTAATTATTTAATCCTAGACACCTACTCCCTTAAATAATGTTGTTAAGGAAATGGAGCTAGTGAGACCTAGATTTGTATTTTATTTTATTTTTGTTCTTTGTAAATTTAGCATAGATTATTAGTATCCTCCCATGACCAAACCAAGTTTTTTTATGGTTCTGTCATCCTTTAGAGCTTGGTAAGTATTCAGTAGTTATTAGGAGCTCATTGATCACCTTTAAAATAATGAATATTTGTAAAGAAAGAAAAAATGATTGGATATTTTTCAGAGTGAGGCCTCTTCTAAGACTGCAGGAGCCAATTTCACTGCCATTGCCACAGTCACATCTGACACTACAAGAACCATAGCAGTTGTTGAAGCAGTTTCAGCTTACAGCACTCTGAAGTCTCCAGTGAACCAGCAAATGAATTCCAGAAGGCTTCTGACTCTAGAGTTCTCTGTTCTCCCACACTGTGACAGTTATTCTGAACTGGAAAAAAGAGGTGCTATCCAGATGGGGTGTGAGGAGCTGCTAGGAAGTCTTCAAAAAGTCTCATTAAATACATTCAAATTTGCACATGAAAGGAGAGTTCTGGCAGGGAGCTTTACTGTTCATCAAAATGCAGTCATAAATTCATGTCTTATTACCTTCTCTACATATGTCAGACAATCTAAAAATGCTTAGATAATTGCCATGGAGCTCCATACCATGATTCTGTATCTTATTAGTAGAAAAATGGTACAGAAGCAAGTAGATAGTTGATGATTTTGGCCTTTGAACATATCCTTAAAGGTAATGAGGGGCCAACATGTCTGGGCTCCCCAGCCCAGAATTAACCACATAATTCCTTCATATCAGCATGAAACACGTTAATAAGTCAATGTGGTGTGCTTTGTGGCTCCAAGATAAAAATTGAGAAAGCAACTTTTAGTTCTAATTCGTAACAAAATGGCCCCCAAAAGGTGATTGCTTCATTTAAACAAACACTCTTCTTTTACATAATCAATGTCTTCTTTTTAACTGATGTATCCTAAATCATAGAAGTATGATGAGAATGTATGGGAAGCTTAGATTTGAATTAAACCATTTAGCACAATGCTTCTGCAAAACTCTAATTTGCCCACTATCAACAATTATTTGGCCTCTGCTTTTAACGTTTCCAGGAATGGGGTGATCACATCTCCTACACAGCACTGTACAGTATGCCTTTGAGCAACTGTAAATGTTAAAATGTTGTTATATTGATGAGAAATACACTCTCCTCTTATACACATTTCTTCTCCGCCGGCACAGGGGGAACTCTAATATCTCTCTTCTCTATGACAAACCTTTAGATATTTGAAGGTTGCCATTGTGGAAATAAATGAAGACTACACAAATGAAAACAAGCAGAGAATATTTATCTATTTATTCAGAGCTGGTTATAGCATGAGAGTCAGCCACTATCACTTGCATTTACCAGAGACCCAAAGGCATACAGGGGAGTAGGAAAACTTTATAATAATAATTTTTAAAGGGAAGGCTTTGAATATGTTCTGATTGGAAGTTGTTGGCATGGGAAAACTGAAGAAGGGCTAACTAGAAACAGACTATCTTATGCAGTTGGTTTTGCGAGCGCATTTAGCTTTCTTCAGTTGGTTCTGAGTTGGAAATAGGGGTGAAACGAGGGAAACTGATCTTTATTTATGAAGTCCTGAATGTTTTGAGCCAATGGCTGCAGAGATTGTGGGTCAGCGTTCTAATGCTGCATATGATCTGGCCCAGTGCAGTGGCTCACACCTGTAATCCCAGCACTTTGGGAGGCCGAGGCGGGCAGATCACAAGGTCAGGAGATCAAGACCATCCCAGCTAACACAGTGAAACCCTACCTCTACTAAAAAAAATAGAAAAAATTATGCAGGCATGGTGGTATGTGCTTGTAATCCCAGCTACTCAGAAGGCTGAGGCAGGAGAATTGCTTGAACTTGGGAGGAGGAGGTTGCAGTGAGCCGAGATCGCATCACTGCACTCTTACCTGGGTGACAGAGCAAGACTCTCTCTCAATAAAAATAAATAAATAAATAAAAATAAAAGATCCACCTATTATCTGCATGTATATTTAATCTCCCCTCCTTTGGTCACTCTCTTTTTTTGGCAAAAGGATGTTGGTTAAAAGGTAAGGTGAGGGATCCAGAGCTTCACTGCTTGATGATTGTTCACTTGTATCCTTAGTCAATTGTATCACGAGATCTTCTTAATCTTTTTTGTTGCCTCATCATTGCGATCATTTGATGAGAGAGTGGCCACATACAAGCATTTAAGACTCTATATGGAATTCAGTGTACCAGCATCATGGACACTATGATAAAAACAAAAACAATTTAAGTCAATTTAATATTGACCTGGTTCTTCAGAGCCAATGGGGTGACTGACTTGGTTCTTCAGAACCAAGAACTTGAATTGTCCAACCCAGTCTAGAAGAACAAATCTCACAGGTCATGAGGACCAAAATTAGAGAACCAAGTAGTCTTTTGTCAAGCTGACATGTAGACTTTTCTACCATACCTGTTTCACTGATCCAAGTATAGCAAGAAGTATCAGCAATGGTATAGATACCACCATGACTAGTGAAAAAAAAATCCAGAGGAATTCGATTGTTCAACTATCTTGCCAACAGTTGAGATGGATCTGTATTCCATCTAGGGTAGAGGTAGTATCACTTATAGTTTCTGCCACCATTAGTGATACATGTCTTGCAGTCTTCTGTTTGCATGGTTCCTATTGCTGGAAACTGCTTTGGTTGTTTGTATAAACAATGAATCAGTAACTCCTCCAAGTAAAGTGCCTGAATCCTAAAGGACAGCCTCATTTAGGAGCTTGCATCAGAGTTAAAATTTCCAGCCTTGATGATCTATAGAATTAGGGTCTGTGTACTGGTAAGATTTGTAATGTTATTTTTATAGTGCATGACATATGTGTGCATAAAGCAAGCAGGACTAGCTATCTAGATGCAAGGAAATTAGTATCTGGTAGGAACACACATGGATCCAAAAAAAAGAAATTATTCATGACCTGAGGTTGGAATCAAGGCTGTTCATTAGTTGGGTTACACATGTGAATCTCTATTAGTCTCTTTCAAGTGACAAATAATTGGTTCCTCTTCCTGTGAAGGTTGTTGAATTCAAATTTATAATTACATAGATTCTAACTAATCGATTATAATAATAGGGTTTGTGTGTGTATGTGTGTGTGTGTGTGTGTGTGTGAGAAAGGTGCATTAGCAAAATCACAGGTTGATTTATCCATGTAAGTTCAACTGGAAATGCCATTGGATTTAATTCCCTGTGGTCTCATTTGATGAGACTGAAATTTTCCAAGGGTTTTTGATTATGGTAGTTTCGTGAGGGATAGCATATCCAGCAATCAATGAGCTTGAAGGTTACTATTTAGGATAATCCAAGATTAGTGTTAGAAAATGATTATGCTCTGATAGGAAATTTTAATAAGAATAAAATGAAGGAGAAAAAGAGTCATGGTGGGTGACTATCAGGGGTCTTTAGAAAATGAGAAGAATGATTGTAATTAAGTAGATAAAAAACAAAATGGCAATTACACCAGAGATCTTGATCCAATATTGTGGGGAGAAGCTGTCTACTCTCTGAGGTCATTATCTCCCTCTGAAGGTCTTGAGTCAACTGTCTACTCTGAAGATTTAAGATTGTTACCAGTTTATCTGTACCATGATGAGTCATTTCATGGAGGAATTTAACTAGTATTCATTTGAAGCCATCTGATTCCACCAAAAATGCCACAGATTATCGGAGCAAAGCTAGAACTGGTTTTTGTTTGTTTGTTTATTTTATTTATTTATTTATTTTTTCAGAATCAGGGGCTAAATGTTGATATTTTATAATGGTGTCTTATAATTACTCCAGAGATTTATTCTCTAAAATTTTAGATAGGTTCATAACCTTGATTAAGGCTGCCTCTTTAGCAAAATAATCTGTTAGAACATTTCTTTTAGCTTCTATATTGTTTATATTTTCATTAGCTTGGATCTTTGTAATGACTACATCTGTATGGAACAGGAGTGTATCTAAAAGTGTTTTAAACATCTTCTCTGTTTGATGGAGGTTCTAGCAGAGTTAGAAAACCCTTTGTTTCCAGAGCACCCCAAAGTCATGTATTTTTTAAAAAATTGTACCTGTATATATATTACTCTGAGGTCTTTGTCCAGTTAACGAATTCAAGTACATACAATATTTCCACCATCTGGACTAATTTTACCTCCGATAGAGGACTATATCTCACAGACACATAAATTAGTGGTAGCATACTCTGCTTGATAACCTCTAGTTTCAAGTTTTGAAATATGATCCAGCAACAAATAATATTTGGTCAGGGTTTTCAATGGCAGTTCTTAAAAAAACTGAAGTGCAGAAAGTTTCCTGAGGTAAGAAAATCATGGGTTCACTTCTTCTGGTAGGGGCAGGAGAGTAGCAAAAATAGGGTGTTCTAGTGGAACAGTAATGTGAGAAGGAGAGAGTAACAATCTCTCATGAGTGTTTAATGCTGGTTGAAAAATGTTGTGTGTTCAGAGGCAGTAGTAATGTCTGTATTGCATGAGGAACCATGAGATCAAGAGGAGAGTCTGTAATTAGCTCTGCAGAAGCACCAGGTTTTGAATTGGCACCTAGGCTCTTAAACAAGAGGACTAAGCCTTGGTAACCAGGTCAAGGTGATAAGTTTTTGATGATTCTTATGAAGTTGAGTTAAAACCCTAAGTGCTTATGCACAAGTAGACAACAAGGCTTTCACTTGGGATGCCTATGGAAGAAATCTGTTGACAAGCCTTCCTCAGATTCCAGAAGGCCGGTTCTTGATTTAGACTGAGTTGTCACCATCTCGGGATCAATTTATTTGACCCTCGTTTGTAATATCCGATTAAAACATGCAATCCTCCTGATTGTTTTTTGAGGGATCTAGGATGTTTTTATGATCTTTAGTCATCAGAAGACAGTGATTTTCCTCCTCACATACATTATGCCTTCAATAATGAATTAGATTTTTGTAAAAATTATGATTTATCTTTTGAAACTTTATATATCTTTAGTGCTAAAGCTGAGAGCAAGTAATTGGAATCTTTTTTACAAGCTTCCTTGTTCTCTGAATGAAGTGGGAGATCATATACATATTGTAACATAGCTGAATCTCAAGAGAAAATTTAGGTCTTTTCATTTTTGATTGAGGACCTGGGAAAAATAGAAGTGGGCTTCAGTAAACCTTTGGGGCATGACTATTCAGGTTTACTGTTGTCCTCCCCAGGTGAAGGTAGAAAGCAAACATTGAGAGTGAAAAAGGGGAAGATGTCAGTTATATTTTGATTGGAGGTTGTTGATGGGGAAGCTGGAAGCAGACTAATTAGAAGCAGAGGATTTATGCAATTGGTTTTGAAACATACTTGGTTTTGTGTGGTTGGTTCTGAGTTGAGAACAAAGTTAAAAAATAGGAGAGCTGGCAGTCATTGACCAAGTCCTGACCATCTGGGGCTGATTGCTGCAGAGGTTATAGTTTGGCTTACCCGGTGGGTATGGCAGAGGTTGTGTGTCAGTGGTCTGTGGTCATAAGTGCTCTGCCCACTCTCCATATATTCAGTTTCTCACCGTTTTGTCTCTTGTAAATCTTCACATATAATTTGTCTCCAACTACGTCTAGAAATAATTTGAAAAATAATTGATATATGTAGTTACATTTTTGCAAAGGGGATATATATTGTTTTGCTTAACAAACTAATGGCAGATACTTGAAAACATGAATTTTTCTCCTTAATTCCACTAGAGTTAATTTTTTTTCTCTGTAATTGTTTGTGTTGTTACAGAGGATCTTAATGATTTAAGAATGGAGGGAGTAACAACCCTGGTACCTTCTGGGAGCAAATTTAACCAAGGCCGTCCTACTTACCCGGCTGAGCCTCAGGCCAAGGTCACACTGAACATCTGTTCAAGGTGTGCCAGGTAAAAGACATAATAGGTATAGTATATATAAATATGATCTTGATTTTTAAAATCTAAGATTTTCATGCAAAGATTGTACTCTTCTGTGTTAAGAACATCTTTTCATTCCAGTGATCTTTTGTGCTAATATTGGCAAGGGAGTTAGTTATGCAGTTTATCCTGTGCCCAATGCCACTCACACCAACAATGAATCAAAGAGTTTAGATTGTCTTCACTTCACAGCTTGAGACTATTTTATGTCTTCTGTCTCTGAATTTCATTCTCTGTCCGCCATTCTGTTCTCTTTCAAAGAAGATTTAAGGGCTCTGAACATTCAAAGCCACTTTTAAAGCACCTGCATAGAGGAAGAGTTTGGCCAGGTACAGTTTAAGATCTGATATTATTGACCTCTTAACCTGCCCCTCATCCTGTTCACCTCCTGGAAAGAATTTAATCAGCTTGACGCTTTTCAGTTTTGGCAGCTGGAAGCAATCTTTGCATATACTGTATGTGGCCAAAGAAGTAGCTTGTAGTTACTGCCAAGTCAGCTCCCAGTGCTGGTCTAGCAGAAACTCACCAAATAGCTAGAATTCATTCTTTTGTAGGAACTAAATCTCATTTGCAAAGAGGCTTTTAAGCCTGTTTAAATGATAAAACAAGCCTTCTAACCCTTATGTAAATGGTCCAGATTAGCAAGAACAATGTACTGGCTGGCCAAATTTATCTCCTTTTTTTTATGTCTAGCTGCTCTATTGTACTGTTTGAGAGGAGATTAACTGCTTGGATATAGAGAGGGAGGAAAGTGTAGGAAAATCAAACCAGATTTTTGTAGCTTTTTCTCTTTTGCTTTACCCCTTTGGAAGTTTTTTTTAATTTTCACAGGCTTGGAAAAATAGAAAGGACAACTCTTAGAAAATCAGGGATGTTATTTGAGGCCATTAAGAGAAATGGCATAGCATAGTGAAAACAGCAATGGAAACATTGCTTCAGACAAGTAATATTTGGTGGTTGACTTTTTTTTGTAGGGCTGTGAAGAGAACTTCTAATGTTTATGTGATGATATTTAAGCATCCTGAGTGAACACAGTCACTGGTGGATAAATTATATGACATTTTGTTATAAACTTTGTAGTATAGTTGTACATTTACATTATGACTGGAGAGGGGTTGATGCTTGGTTCATGTCATTTGTAGTAGACTGGGATATGAGGTGTTTGTTTTTTCAAAACGGAAAGTTTATAAAAAATGTTTTTCTAATATATCGAGGATTTGAACTGCAAAAGGACCAAGCACATTTGTAGCCCTAAATTATCATTCAGCTTGCCAATGATAAACTGTAAATCATAAACAACCTGCATTTAAAGTCAGAACATAACAGAATTTTTCAACAAACATTCAATGGAATAATAGTTGGTGGCATGTACTACATTCTTGCTATAAACCATATACTATTCTAAAGACATTAAATGTGTAAACTGATTTAATTTACAGATAATTCTCAGAGTTAATTACTATTACTATACCCATTTTATAGATAAGAAAACTGAGGCATGTATTGATTGAATAACTTGTCCAGAGTAATACAACCAACAGGTAGAAAAACACAGTTTGAAACTTAGGCAACATAGGTTGACAGTCTACCTACTAGTCATTCTGCTTTATTGGTAAGCATCAAGCTATTGTCTGAAGGTGAAGATGGAGGCCTCAAATAGATAAAAACAATGAGATAGAAAGTGATTTAGTTGTTTGAAATGATGAAAGTTCATGACTGTTTTGATGGAGAATAAGGCATTGTTTTACTTTCAAAAGCAAAGGAGAAATATATTGATTCAGATAAATGTGGTAAACAGTATGGAAGAAGATTCTAGACTATTCATTTTAGAGCAGCTACTATAGCTAGAATTTAAAGAAGGAAAAACAAATATCAGTTGTCAAGAACTATAGAGAATCTGAGATTTTATTGCATTTGGAGCTTTATATTTATAATATATATTTACATATTATATTATGTTTTATGCATACTAGGAAAACTCATGAAACACCTGGGTCAGAGACCAAGGACTTTACTACTTACAGCAATAACAATAACCAGGGTATTAGCATCTTCACTGGTTTCCTGAGCCAGAATTCTCAGAGTAACACAAATAGTGCAAAAGATTATATTATGTAAGAGGAAACTAAACTTAGAAAATGTGACTATTCTGTAAGAGACCTTTAGCACTCCTATGTGTTGCTCCAGGGAGGGCCTCCATCTGTATCCTCCAAGGCTGTGTACTAGATCAGCAGTCCTCAACCATTTTGGCACCAGGGACTGATTTCATGGAAGACAGTTTTTCCATGGATGGTTGATAGGGTGGATTTTGAGATAGAACTGTTCCACTTCAGATCATCAGGCATTAGGTTCTCATATGGAGCATGCAACCTAGATCCCTTCATGCATGGTTCACAATAGGGTTCATGCTCCTGTGAGAATTTATGGCTGATCTGCCAGGAGGCGGAGCTCAGGTGGTAATGCTCCCTTGCCTGCTGCTAACCTCCTGCTGTGCCAGGAGGTTCCTAACAGACCACAGACCAGTACCAGTTCATGGCCTGGGGGTTGGGGATCCCCATGCTATACAAATATTCTTGAACAGATGATCTGAAAAAAAAGGCTATTAGTGTCTTTAAACAGGAGAGACCTATGGAGAACTATCTCCCAGTGCTACTTTGGGTAGATTACTTTTGTCATGCGTTGATGTTATTATCAAAGCTTTCCATCATTAATTCTCCAACACCAATCCATGTCACTGTCCCACCTCTCTTTTTGCAAGTAAGGTATTTAAAATGGTGAGAATTATACTTTCTAAGCAGGGCTGAGCAATTATCAGAGGCAGAAGTCATAAGCTGAATCATGGTGGGGAATGTCTGGTTGTATTGTGTGTCCACATAGTACTTTGAAATACCACTTGATTAGTGTCTTAGTCTATTTGGGATGCTATAAAATACCATACAGAAATACCATTAACTGTCTTATAAATGACAAGTATTTATGTCTCCCAGTTCAGGAGACTGAGAAGTCCAAGATCAAAGTGCTGGCTGATTCAGTGTCTGGGGAGGACCTGCTTCCTCATAGACGACTGTCTTCTCATGGTGTCCTCGCATGGTGGGAGGATGAGCTAGCTTTCTGGGGTCTTTATTATAAGGGCACTAATTCCATTCACGAAGGTTCCATCCTTGTGACCTAATCACCTCCCAAAGTCCCCACCTCCTTATACTACCACACAGGGGGTTATGTTTCAACATATGAATTTGGGAGTGGGCACAAACATTTAGACCATACCAATTAGTTACCAATCTCACATAAAAAAATCAGGATATCTACCTTCTCTTAAAAATCAGTGCAGCTGATAACACTGTGATATCTCTTAATTCTGGAGAGATATCACAGTAGTAGCTTCCTCCTTCTCTAGACCCTGAGGCCAGCAGTCATGCTCCAGTGCACTTTGGTTGGTCAGCTTAGCTTCATTCATTTACACTATCTGTCTAAAGTCTGGAGGCCTTTGTTTGTAACCTCTGAACTGTAGAAACACTGTGCAAAGGGGTAAAGACTCTCCCTTTTCCTTCTAAGCATTTGATAAGTGAATCTATGAAATAAACGCACAACAGGCAGGTTAACAGGAGAAAAGGTCTACAAATTTATTATGAACTAAGCGGCATCACAGGAAAGAAAAGTGAATACCCAAAAACCTAGTGAGATTCAGGAGCTTAGATACCCTCTTCATAGGGGAGAGGGTAAGGGGAATGTAGGCAACTTAGGGGAGACAGAATGATTTTGGGGAAAGAAGAATGAGTCTTTGGGACAATCAGTGATAGCTTGTGAGAAGGTTTACCTGGGCATGGTGTCAATTCCTAGCCTCCCTCTCCTGTGATAAAAGTTTATCTTCCTTGGTTAATGAAACTCTCAGGGAGGTGACTGATGGTAATGATGAAGTTCCTTTTGGAGAATCTGTCTTTAGGCAGATGAGGGAAGTTCAAAGCAAGCCTCTTGTTGCATTTGCTGTTTTTTAAGTGCCTTCAGCTCAAACTAATCAGTATACCAAAACAGCATATTTTGGAGTTGCATGTTCTAATCTCCTTCAGCTAGAACTTCAAGGGTAAGCAATGAATCAGCTCTGGAAGAATGCAGGTGAAAGAGCCTGGCCAGGCCAGTGGGAGAAGGATCCAGTGCCAAGAAGATACAGACAGCATTCCAGTGTCTCAGAGTGTCAGGTTATGGGCACGAGTTTAAGGCAAGCAGCCTGTAGTCTTTAGAGCCAGGTAATCCCTCAGAATCCAGAGAGAGGGAGCCAGTCAGAAATTCAGTGCTGTAAATCAGACCAACATGTAGAAAAATGACTGCTTCATTTAGGGAACTGTGCTCATCCTCATTGCTTTCTTTCTCGGCATCTATATTTTGTGGGGAAGAGACAGATGAGAGGAGAATGCAGAATTCATGGAGCAAAACCAGACACTGGATTTTAACCTTGGAATCAGGATTTAATTCCAAATATTGCAGGATTGGAGATAGTGTGGTGCAGATGAGTAAGAAAATTTAGGATAACGAATGTTAAATTATATCACTTTACTTACCGACACCTTTCAAGAGTTTACACAAAGGTAGAATAGAAAGACAATCTGCTTTGGAGTGTGACCAAAGGGGTCTGACATCCACACTCTAAATTACCTGGTATGTTATTTTAGGGAAAGCTCTTAAAATCTGGTTCTTTAGCTGTGAAAGGGAGTTCATATAGCCTTGGAGATCATTTCCAAGGGCAACTGGGAAAGCTGGATATGATAACTAGAAAAAACTCAGTTTTCTCTTTTTCTCGCATGCTGGCATAATTACTGTGTAAATACTTGAGCAGTTTAAAATGCTTTGAGTCTTTTTCCTCATCTTTTTGAGAAACTCATGTTAAAATGCTAAGATATTGAGGAAAAAAAGAGACTCATTTTCCTGACATTGAGTGTTTTCTCTCTGCCTAAGACTTCTGACTGGCCAGGGGAGAAATCTCTGGTCCATCTTTCAGGATTTCTGTGTTCAATGAAACCATGTAAAGTGGCAATGTTTTTGTTTGGTTTTTTTTGTTGTTGTTGTTTCTTAGAGTTTCAAGGTCAAGAAATCATTTTCTCATAGAACTGTAATAAGTGAGCTTAATGGATGTGTTGTGAAATTGAAATAATACTATAATGCTAAGATATTATCAGCCATCTTGATATAGAATCAATAAGACTCAAGTGATGTTGAGGGTTTCTGCAAAGAGCCCACCAATGACCAAGTTAATGTAAAAAGTGGAGTCCACTCCTCAGATTTTTATTTTCCTTAATTTTTTTTTTCAAACATTCCACTGGTTGTAAACTACTCATAGGGTTATAGGGGCTCAGATCATGCTACCCCAAATATGGCGCTTTGGCATGTTGGGTACTTTGGACTGAAGGAAACTGGTAGAACCTCAGAGGCAACATCTCTCTGACTTCTCTCCTCCTCCTGTCTTCTGCCATTCTTTCTTCCTTGAAGCAAGACATAGAAACCAGATTTCCTCTTCCTGGGTCTTTGGGCCTTTATTCCTGGAGGCTCCTGTGTCACCTAAAATTTTAGTTAAATACATTTGTTATGCTTTTCTCTGGTTACCTTGTCTTTTGTTATAGGAGTGTCATCTGTGACGGTTATGATGGGTGAGGAAAAGTAGCACATCTTTTGACCCCTACTGTCACAGTGTCTGAAAGTGAGTTTGCATATAGCATATCCAGAACCTTATTGCTCTTATCAAACAATAAGAGCAATAATTTTAATTTAAATTAATTTTAAATATAATTTAATTTTTTCATTTAATAAATGTTTGAAATAATAATTGTATATATTGTATATTTATGGGGTACAATATGGTGTTTTGATATATTTTTACTTTATGGAATGATTAAATCAAGTGAGTTAACAAATTCATTACCAATCATACTTTTTTCGTGGTAAAAACACGTAAAATCTACTTTTTTAGTAATTGAAATATACAATGCATTATTATTTATTATAGTCATCATTTTGTGCAAGAGATCACTGAAACATGTATATTCCTTCTGTCTAACTGAAATTTTATACATTATGACCAACATATTCCCTTTCTTCATTAGTCTCCTTTCCTCCAGCCTCTGGTAACCACCATTCTATTCTTTACTTCTATGAGTTTGACTTTTTTAGATTTCAAATATAGGTGAGATTGTGCACTATTTGTCTTTCTGTGCCTGACTTATTTAATTCAGCATAATATCCTCCAGATTCATCTATATTGTTGGCAAATGACAGAATTCTCTTCTTTTTAAAGGTTGAATAATATTCCATTGTGTATATACACCACATTTTGTTCATGCATTGATCCAGTGATGGACACCTGCAGTGGTTCCATAACTTAGCTATTGTGAATAATGCCACAATGAAATTGGGAATGCAGATATCACTGTGGCATACTCTTTTTAATTCTAAAGCTTCTGCACAGCAAAGGCAACACTGAAGAGAGCCAACCCACAGACTGGGAGAAAATATTTGTAAACCGTACTCTGATAAGGGGCTAATATCCAAAATATATAAGGAACTCAAACAACTCAATAACTAGAAAACAAAGAACCCAATTTAAAAATGGGCAAGGGATTGAAATAAACATATCTCAGCAAAAGACATACAAATGGCCAGCAGATAACATGAAAAAATGCTAATCATCACCAATCATCAGGGAAATGCAATTTAAAACCACAAAGAGGTATTGCCTAACACCTGATAGAATGGCTGTCATCAAAAAGATGAAAGACGAAAGATAACAAGTACCAGTGAGGATGTAGAGAAAAGGGAACAATTGTGCACTGTTGGTGGAAAAATAATATAGCCATTATTGAAAAGTGTGGAGCTTCTGCTGAAAAGTCAAAATAGAATTACTATATGTTCCAGCAATCCCACTTCTGGGTATATACTTAAAGAATTGAAATCATTATGCCAAAGAAGTATCTGCAAAGAATTCTTCTCATTCAGAACCTGATTGGAAGATGTGATTAGTGATGGGACTGACACATTGTACCGGCAATGACTGAGAGATTTGAGAAATACACAACCACGAAAGGAACTTCTACTTTTCCAGGCATCAGGGAAAGAGAAATTAGGGCTACATTAAATAGCTCTGTAGAGTGTTCTATGCCAAAAAGTGATTAAAGGATCAAGAATATAACACAAGGTTTGTTGTTTAGCATCGTTATAAGAAATAAAGAAAAATAGAAGTTTTTTTCATAAATTTTTCACATGAGGCTAGAAAAGTGCAAAATAGCTGTGTCTTTAAACTGGAAATCCTGTTACTTTCATATCACTTGACAGCCATAGTCTGATGTGAACATTGCTGCAATTTGTGTGACTTAAACAGAGAAATGACATTGTTTGGCAAGTGGGAAAATGCATGGCTAATAGATAACTCACCATCAAAATTTATAAAGAATCTAATCCAGAATATCTTATTTTCCCCCTTAGATCATGAGTGAAGTAAGTCTTTATAAAACAACAATTTTGAGTAAATAGAGCATTGGCTATGAAGGATATAGTAGTGGTTCCTATAATTGTTACAATTCCTATAATTGTTCCTATAATTGTTTATTTGTTATAAGGTAGATGTTTAAAATAGTCAATGAGTGTCTTGGCTGGACTTACAGAAGATTCCACAAATACAGTTACATATCCTGAAATGACATGGGCAAAACAAGCTACATTTCTTGCCTAGGAGTCACAGTACAAAGTAAGCTATATCAAAAAAGTAAAGTGTTGGTAGGTCAGTAATGCAAATTGTCAGTAATTATCAGCAAAATTTTTGTGGCTTAAAAAAATTATAATTTGCAAAATTGTGAGCGTTGCCTTAAAATTCTCTATTTAATGTCTTGAATTTTGTTTTAATGTAACAGGTAAGATACCAATAACTAGCAGACAACTGCTGATACCAAGGCACTAAATTACTATTTCAATGAAGTTTATAAGCCATTTTTCTGGAAAGACCACCCACTAATTCTGTCTACCCACTGCCATTCTCAGGAGTTAAATCTTGTTTGTGTGGACTCATGCCAGGGCATTCCGGGTGGTAAGATACTATTTGCTTTTGATGGTGCAAGTGTTTGCATTCCTTCATGCTTAACATCAATAGTGCACAAAAAAGGGAGCCGAAAGCCATTTTAAAAGAAATTGGATTATAGAGAATATACACTGATACTGGCTCAGAAACTACAGCATGAGAATCCCAGGAGAAATTTGTTCCTAACTAGCTTGTTGTTTTCTAACCGATTTGTCTCATGTAATTCAACCAAAGATTGTTCTTCATTTCTCCTAAATATCATGGGATTAATATATTGAGTCTAGTTATACGTGGACTTGATAAAGCACAAGTAGATCACTGTTGGTGATAGCTGGAAAAAAAGATGAATGTCAAGTCTTATGAATGTGAATTCATTTCATATTGTCTATATTATTTATTAGTTGACTTGAGAAAACCTACATAAATAACCATACATTATATTTGGTTTCATTTTGTTTATGATTTTTTTCTTAACTATTTTATACGTTTATATTCAGCAACTTCTCATGGGAAGGAATGGTGAGCAAAACAGACATGAAGGAAAATGGATAAGGACAAAAAAGGATTACTATCACTTGTTTAAATGTTGTAGTTTTTCATAAAGCTGACCTCCCAGTCCTAGAGATGTAAAAGATTCCATTTGAGTCATGTATACAATGCACCATCTACTGCTGTGTTTCAAGTGATAGGAACATTTAATTTGAATCCAAATGCATTTATCTAGCACTACTCTGTGTCAGATACTGTGATATGCTCTAGAAATACAAATGAACACCTCTGATTTCTGGGAAGTTATTGTATTCCAGCTAGAATCGGACATGCAAACAAATGAGTGCAACCCAAAATGTCAGATGATGATAGTACCATGGGAGAAAATAAAACATGTTAGAATGGCTACGTCATCCCAGATGTGACTGGTTACAATTTGATGAGAGCTGTTGCTGTGAAAAAAAAGCCTCACCTTCAGAAATATTGGGATACTGCTCCCATTGTTTATTCAAGATCTGCATGAAGGAAGACATGAAAATAACAAATGCCAGCCAGAATCTGGGGGTCACATCAATTTCATGGTTTTTCTTTTGCTTGTAAGTCAATGTAAGATTCTCCTTAACCCCACTCATTCTGGTAGCTGTTTTGTGATTCGTAGGGGAGGGAGGGCCTTGTATGCACATGTGTGCACACTCACACACACCATCTCAAAGCCTTTCTTGTTACATGACGAAGAGCTGGTGCTTCAGAGCAAGTGATATCAGGGTTGAAATCTCAGCTTGGCCACTGTACAACGTAGGGGAAAAAAACCCTCTGTAGACTTCAATTTTCTGTATGAACCTGGGGATGATAATTTTTGCCTATGGGGTTGTAGTGGAATGGAGTGGTTACCTCAGTTTTTAGCAGAGAATCTACTCTGAAAAAAAGTCTATTTCAAGAGAAAAAGCTGGCCATATACATCTCAAAAGAAGTCAAATATACATTTAAATCCAGAGAAGTCACAGTATATTTTAGAAAAAAAGACAAAAGAAATATTACATTGAAGGTCTGTGAAACAGTCATAAGGGTTGTTTAAGTGAGTAAAATATTAAGAATAATTCTCATTGAGTTTTGACTAAATAAATAGAAGTGCTTTTGAAGCAGCATCATTTGTCTGAGGTGATACCCGAGGTTCGTTGTCCCACGGCCATGGAATACTAGGACACTGACACACCAGAGTGAGGATCAGAGCAGAAGTTTGTTTAATAGGCAAAAGAAAGAGAAGAGAGGGGTGCAGAGAGGGGTCCCAGAGAAAATGCATTACCAGTTTCTTGGTGAAATGCAGAGGTTTTATAAATGAGCTTGAGGGGGCGGTGTCTGATTTACGTAGGGCACGAAAGATTGGTCGGACCAGGTGTGCCATTTGCATACAGCGGGAAGAGGCTGGCCACCCTACCTTAATCTTTTATTATGCAGATAGGTTCTCTACCTGGCTAGCATCATGTTGCCTGGTTCTTTACTATATATGTGGTGATGAAAGGGAGCCTCCATGTTGAACACACCTGGCTTCTAGGTAGCCCTTTTCTATTAGCACAGCTGCCAGCATTTACCAGTGCGACCTTCCAGCTTGCTTATCTATGTTTGCAGCTCAGTTTTATAGGCTGCTCTTTGTTAGAAAACAAATGGTTTGGGGGCTGCTTTTTGTTAAAAGGAAAGCCTTGCCAATGACCCCTACTATCTGCCTAAATAATTTCTTTCTAGCTCCTCTATCACCTTGATTATAAAGAGGCAGATTTCCTTATCATTCTTCTCCCTATGGATGTACAAATCTATATGTTTACTTTATCTGCCTATTCATCCATCCATCTATTCCATAAAACCCTTTCCCAAGATTGTGATGTGAAGGAAACAGATGATGTGAGAGGCAGGGAAAAGTGATCTAGGAGTCACAGCAGCCGGCTCAAAAAACAGCAAGAAAGCCTGTTTATGAATCCTGCCATCTGTAGTAGTCCACTGGGTTTCCAGTTCATACCAGCAGACCTGAGGATATATTTTTGCTTCTCCATTTAGTTCCTCACGACTTTGCTCGAGGAACTTGGCCAAGTCTTTGCTTGGCCTTCTTCAGGGTAAACTCCTTTTCTCTTCCAGGATTTTTGGACTTCAGAGAATATCTGTGATATGTGGTAGAGAAATTCAGGAAAAGCCTAAGGCCACCCGGAGAATAAGCATCCTACAATTAGGGAATGAGAATAGCATACTGGCAGCTATGAAAAAGAACAAAATCTTTTTCGTCCTTTGCAGTAGCATGGACGAGCTGGAAGCTATTATTCTATGTGAAATAACTAAGAAACAGAAAATAAAATACCACATGTTCTCACTTATAAGTGGGAGCTAAACACTGGGTACACATGGACATAAAGATGGAAACAATAAACACTGGGGACTCCAAAAGTGGGGAGGTTTGGGGGGGCTGAGGGATGAAAAATTTCCTATTGGGTACAATGGTCACCATTTGAGTGATGAGTACACTAGAAGCCGAAACCCCACTATTAGGCAATATACCTATGTAACAAGCCTGTACATGTACCCCTGAATCTAAAATAAAATAAAATAGTATGTTGTCTGGAGAAAGTCTATGCACTCAATTTTCAAGTACGGCAAGAGTCTTAACCTTCCAGTGAGTGCTAAGTGATATCTATGGACTAACTTCCCTGCATTGTAATAGACAGAATCACACACAAAATGAGAAATAACCATACTGGAAAATCAAGGAACCAATGAAGTTGTTGTTCCCCCATACCGCCTGACAGAGGAGAGGAAGGTGAGCCAGTACTCCATGCCTATTCCTTTGTTAGTTAATTGACATTTGGCCATGTTGATACCTTCTTTGGAGAAGTATCTATTTCAATTCCTTACTGATTTTTAATTTGGGCTATTGTCTTTTAATTGTAAGAATTATTTATGTATTATGTATCTAGACCCTTATCAGATACATGGTTTGCAAATCTTTTCTCCCATTCTGAGGATTTTCATTGTTTTGATGATGTCTTTTGAAGCACAAAGCTTTTTCATTTTGATCAAATCCCATTTGTCTGTGTTTTCTGCCGTCACTGAGGCATGTGATGTCATATCTAAGAAACTATTGCTTCATTCAAGTTCCCAAATATTTATTCCTATGTGATCTTCTAAGAGTTTTAAAAATTTACCACTTATATTCAATTCTATGATCTATTTTGACTTAACTTTTGTCTATGATGTGAGATAGGGATCCATTTTCAGTCTTTTTCATGATATCCAGTTGTTCTAGCACCATTTGTTGAAAAGATTATTCCTTCCACCTTGAATTGTCTTGGTACCCTTTTCTGAAATCACGTTTATCTTAAGTGCTTTCTAATATAATACATTTCTGCTTATCTTATGACCTACAGTGCCAAACTTGGAATTAGACATTTCTCCAAGGATCCCTGGTTCCTGTTAGCAAAAATGTACAGTAGAGAATAAAATCTGCTTATTAGGGTGCATTGTGAGAGTGGCATTGCTTTTTGTCTACTTTAGTGAAAAAGATCAGGGCAAAAATACACTTTATTAGATAAATATGTATGTAAGGCATGGCTTTATATTGATATTTCCAGTCCAATTATAACAGTGTGGTGTTCCTACTTAACTTCTTGGTTCTGTAATTGAAGATTCTTTTCATACTAAAGGTCTTTATTTCTGACAAAATACAATTATTTATTTGTTTTCAAGTAAAGAAAATACGTAACAAGTAAAACATAAGAAGTCCTAAGATTCTTAGTGCAGTTTAAGGTTACTAAAATTTAAAACCACAGTAAGACTTTTGGGGTACCTTATAGAAAATTATGCAAACAATAAAACTCCTGAATTAATTTTTTGAAATCCTATGTGGTTCCTTTTGTTTTTAGATTACATTGATTGCACCAATGATTTGCAGCCAGGTTGCTCGTTTCAGAGTTTATAGAGTCATTCACAATATCTTTACTCTGTGTAGCAGTATAATTTCTACACTTGTCTGGTAAATAATTGGTTCCTCTCTTTCAGTTTACCTTCAATTTGAGACCAATGCTAATTTACATTCTAATATCCTGAAAAGCTCCTGTTTTTAGCTACTGTCTTAATCTGTTTGCCTGCTATAAAAAGAGTACTATAGACTGGTGGCTTATAAACAAGGGAAATTCATTTCTCATAGTTCTAGAGGCTGGAAGTCTGAGATCAGGGTGCCAGCATGGTTCTGGTGAGGACTTTCTTTCAGGGGGCAGAATACAAACTTCTTGGTGTATCCTCACATGGTGGAAAGACAGCTGGCTAACTCTCTAACCTGTTCTTGTAGGAGTACTAATTGCATTCATGAGGGATCTAGCCTCATGGCCTACACACCTCCCAAAGGCCCCACCTCCAAATAGCATCACATTATAGACTAGATTTCAACATATGAATTCAGGGGGGACACACACATAATGGGCTGACATGTACATTTAGTCTATAATAGCTACTAATTTTCTCTTGGTGCATATTGCCAACTACTGAGAGAAGGGCCTGATTTTAAATAGAAATGATCAAAAATACTCTAAAATTATATATTATGGTTTTATTTCAGCAGCGTCTGGTCCAACCACAATGTTTTAATACATATTTATATGACAAAAACATATATATAATTTTGTTTGGGTTAAAACAATTCCGCTTTATATTATTATTCATACTACCATTAATTTCTAATAATTTTGAATAAAGATACCTGCATTCTTTCAGTACAGATGAAATTAGTGCCCTTATAAAAGAGGCCTAAGGAAGCATGCTTGACAACCTTCCATGTGAGGACACACAGAAGGCACTCTCTATAAGGAACAGGCCCTCACTGAACACCAAATCTGCCGCCGCCTTGATTTAGACTTCCCAGCCTACAGAACTGTGAGCAATAAATTTCTGTTGTTGATAAATTACCCAGTCCAAGGTATTTTGTTATAGGGCAACCTGAACAGACTAAGATAGTTTTCTCAGTATTTTTAAATGAAAAGCGATTGCTTCTTTTGTTTTTCAGGTTCATTTTTTATGTTTTTCTTCTTTCTGCCCTTGTTCACTTTCTCATTGTTATTCACTTTCCTCTTCTAGATAAAAGGGTAACAACATATGTAGTGATTCATTTGTATCTAATTCAGGGCCTCAATATTGCTAAATCCAGGTATGATCTTCAAAATTTATAATTTTATTGCTTTATTTGATCTACAAATACATCGTATATTATAATCAACTATATTGATTTATATACATAGTATTTAATCTAATTTATTTTCAATTTTATTTGAGCAGTGCATATGAAAGCTTCCTATTTTTCCATGGGGATATTAAAAGGAAATACCTCGACTTCTACATGATTTCTACATTTTAGTATAAATAACAAAGAACAAAACAAAATATGTTGAAGCACTTGAAGTTTTGCCTGAAAAATTCTTTTGACTGCTAGGTCAAAATTCATATTTTATTTTGTAAAGCAAATATAAACTCAAGTATCTTAGTGTCAAGAATATTTTGAAACTAGTATATATAAACTAGAATAAAATTACATTTTTGAAAGATAATGGGGAAATGTGTTAGCTATAATACCTTTAGTGCGTATCCAAAAAAATTACATAGAAAATCTTCCAAATATCTAATTTCTAGATTGTCTGGATTTTTTAGAGACTTTAATAAAAATCACAGGTGTTTATTTACATTTAGTACCCATTTTGTTCCAACACATGTCATTCAAAACTCACGTTTTATATCATATTTATAGAATATGTAAATAGCTTTAGATATAATTAGGTATTTACATATCCTATAAATTAGCTTTGGATTTAATTTTGGTGCAGAAATCTAAACTCTTACAAGAATCATATTACGTGTCCACATTCTCAGTATTACATTAGGTAATAGCTGTACCAGCTACTAAAAGGTAAAACACATGATTAGTTTTTAAAATAAGACAATAAATCTCTCAGTTTTAGTATAAAATATTAACTTTTTCCCATTGTGAATTAGAAAGCATTTAATACAAAATCTTTAATTTTGAGTAAAGAAGTTCCCTAACTTATGATGGTTCAACTTACCATTTTCAACCTCAGAATGGTGTGAAAGCCACATGCATTCAGTAGAAACTATACTTTGAATTTTGAATTCTGATATTTTTCCTAGGCTAGAGAGTTATGGTACAATGATGCTGTCTTGCAATGCTGGGTGGTGGCAGCAAGCTTCAGCTCCCTGTCAGCCACACTAAGTGTTCTGAGCACATTTAAGATAGGCGAGGCTAAGCTTGTTCGAGTGGTTAGGTGTGTTAAATGCGGTTTTGACTTACAATATTTTCCATTTACGATGGGTTAATAGGTGTGTAACCCCATCGTAAGTCGAGGAGCATCTGTATAGGGGATGGGGGAAACCCACAACAACAACAGCAAGATTTAAAACTCTGTGTTTATCAATTATAAGGAGGATGGTACTTTTCCTATTTCCATCTTTCTAAAATGTAGGCACTGGTAATTATGCTGAATATCCAGCCTTAGGATGCTAAACTTTAGGTGGAAACTGCTTTTCGATTCCTTGGCCTGTGACTTTTTCTTATTAACCTAAAGTTAAATTGTTCTTTTGGAGCTGAAAAATTCTAGTGGTAAAATATAATGATTGGTTTGAGGAATTTTATTCAGACAGAACCATGTTGAAGGGCCCTGTGTTTGGCGATTCCAGCTTAGCTGCCAGGTCCCAGGTGCTGCAGGCACAGACCAGGAAACCACAGTACTACATCTACTGCAGGTGCTAAAGATTTCCCCACACTCCCAATGCATCTGCTTTGACTGGTGGTTTCTTTAAACCTACAAAGATTGACTTATTGGTGAGGGCAGCTGCACAACTCTGAAAATGACTTAGAAAAATTGATCTTAGGCATACTCGGTAAAGGAGCTCCTTCTCCCGAAATAGCACTCAAGTGTACATGAGGTATTCTTTAAGTACTTGGATGAATGAAAAATTAGAGGATTATCAACAGGAAGCTCTCCCTTTTTCTTCCTCTCTCTCCTTTTCTCTGTTTCCTTACCGCTATATCCATCTCCATCTTTGTCTCCAGATTCTACTTTCTGATAGACTGCTCCATGTGGTGGGAAAAATGGCACCTGGCACCTGGACACTCCAGTTTATAATGATGTCCTTAGAACTTAGGCCTTTTTGCTCCCAAAGTTTACATAATAATCTTTAAAAAGATGGTGCTCTCCTCTCCCAGGTTATGTGTCTACCAGAAATGAGGTACTGCATATGAGAGATGAGATCTCTAACTAATCTTTGGTCATGGACTCAATTGTATGTTAGCAAAAGAGACACCCTTAATTGATTATTTTAACAGAATCCCAAGAAGTTGGTGAAGATCATTTAATAAGGGATTCAACACAGAAAAAAATAATGGCATGACCGCCACAATAAAAAATATAATGTTTTATTTATAGAATAAATTAGACAAAGTACTTTCATAGACATTAATTCATGTAAATCCAATCCTTGTAATTTTCACATCAACTGTACATATGAAGAAATATGATCCAGTTAAATAATGTCTACATACAGGTAATAAATGGCTGAGGTAGGCATGAACCCAGTGCTTTTGGTAAAAATTCAGTGTTCTTTCAGCCATAGCACACTGCATCCATAAGTCATTCTGAAACTTGCTATTCATAATCTTTGACTTTCTAGTTTGGAATTAAAAGTCCTTTATGATTTTCTTTCCATTAATATCGCATTATCTATTAGTGTAGGTCCTTCCTTATAGGTTCCAGTTGTGCATCCAACAACCACTGAAGTTGCAGCCCCGTGGCTGCCTTGGTGACACCTCTCCTCCTCCTATCACAATGTCTATCTTCTTTACTCCAACCCAGTCCCTGGAGGCCCTGGATCCCTCTGCCTTCCTGGATCCAATCTTCACCCCAAGTAGGTTTCTCCTTTTCCAATGTAAGTATTCAAGTGTGATTCTAGATTCTTTTAGTCCTGATATTTTCTATAATTTATCCAGTCAGCATAATAAACAGATAGAAGCTAAGTCCTGAAAAGTTGAATATTCTTTTAGATTTTGGTAGTAGGAGTAAAAGGTCATTTGGGAGAACAGCTTGAGAATACACATATAGTGATAATTTTGTCCTGATGTATTTTTATTTTTTATCTTCTGCCCTAAACCCTAGGTAAACTGAGCTTCTCTCTTTTCTGTACAAAATTCCTAAGAATGTTCCTCATACGCCCTGTGGTTTCCTTTCTGAAATGAGCTCATCTCATTCTGGCTGGAAGGACATCTTCCTTACTTATAATCCCACAAACATATCCAAATTCTCACTGGTTAAGCACAGTTCATATTCGCTTCCTTTCCTGTAAAGTTCTTATAATAGTCTGAATGTTTGTATCCTTCCAAAATTCACATTGAAATCTATTTCCCAGTAAATATTAAGAGATGGGGCCTTTGGAAGGTAATTAGGTCATAAGGGTGGGGCTCTCATGCATGAAATTAGTGTCCTTATAAACGAGGACTAAGGAAGCTTGCTTGCCCATCCTTCCATGTGAAGACACACAGAAGGCACTCTCTATAAGGAACAGGCCCTCACTGGATATCAATTTGCCGCCACCTTGATTTAGACTTCCCAGCCTACAGAACTGTGAGCAATAAATTTCTGTTGTTGATAAATTACCCAGTCCAAGGTATTTTGTTAGAAGGCAGCCTGAACAGACTAAGACAGTTTTCTCAATACTTTTAAACGAAAGCGATTGCTTCTTTTATTTTTCAGTTTCATTTTTTATCTTTTTCCACCTTCTACCCTGGTTCACTTTCTCATTGTTATTTACTTTCCTCTTCTAGATAAAAAGGCAACAACATATCTATTGATTCCTTTGTATCTAATTCAAGGCCTTGACACTTTACAGCGTATTTTGAAATCATTCCTGCCTCATTGCCTGCCTGGTTAATAAAAATGGGAATAGGGAAGTTATTGCCAAGGTTAAGGGCAGAAAAAAATAAAAATTGGTTATGAAGTCAGAAAGCTGGGCAGTTTTTCCAGCTGGATGGCCTAGTGATTACAAATTTCTACTCTGACGGATTTAAATTTTTTTTTTATTATCGTCTCAAATATTTACCATTTTAATCTGCTTTCAGCAGTTTTTTCTTTATGAGCAAGAAGGGCATTTTGATCATGTTATCCAGCCAACACAATCCCTCCCCTCTTCCCCACATATACTTTTTCCATATCAACAATATCAAATCACTTTTCTTCAGACCTCAATGAGTTAAGAGGTTTTATCATTTTTTTAAAAAAATTGCTTCTTAAGACCTATATTTTTATTACAATTTGCTGCTTTTTTTTTTTTTTTTTGCTGTAATACACCATTCAGTAGTTTCTTAAATACTCCATGGGTAGTAAACTTTTAAAACTTGTGTGTCTGAAAATGTCTTGAAATTTCCTTCCCCTTTGAATAATTACTGAGCTATCCATTACTGTTCCATTCAATTTGAAGAGGTTACTCCTTTGTTTCTTGCCCATCATTGTTGCTGGTGGATTCCCAATGTCTTTGTAATTAATTTGTAATGTTTCATTTATTTCTGAAAACTCTTAAGTTCTTTTATTTTTGCTTGACATTCAGCTCTTACATTCCCACTTAATGTAAGCACAGCAAAATGACTATCATCCACCAGAGACTCATAGCTATTCTATTTTCAGTAAGGTGTCCTGCCACTTTCTCTTTGAAAATTTATTCCCTTCTATTTCTTCTTTTCTCTACATAGCCATTTCTCTTAGATGAATATGTGAGCTTCTCAATCTATTTTCCATGCCTCCTAAAGTCTCTTTGATAGTTTTGAATTTTTTTTTTCTAAGTTCTATTTTAAATTCTGGACCTTACTTTCAAGTAACCAAATTACCCCTTTACGTCCAATTTTGATTAAATATCTCTATGTTTTTAAATTATGTAAAATCTTGTTTTCCCCATGCAATACCTTTTTTGTTTTAAAAAAAAAAATTATTGTTTTCTCTTTCCTTAAAGTTTTAAAATACATTGCTTTAAATTCTTTTTTAAGCTAGCTCACCTATCATAACCTCCTTATAGGTGAATTTTACCATTTTACTTTCAATTGGTTAGCTATCTTTCATAGCATGAATTTCCTTCATGTACTTTACAATTTTTGTAAACTCATCAGGAAGAGAGAGATTTCCCTCCATTCCCTCCCTCTCTTCCTTCCTAAACTCCTTCTGTCTCCTGGCTTTTCAGTTTATTTTACCTAGGACACTCTGGGATGTCCAGTGTAATACTAGATCTTTTATCAGAGACTTGAGAGTCCCAGCAAGCAGACAGCTTGATTGGGTTTCTGGTTGATGGTTGTTTCTGTGTCATTGAGCTATCCCTGAGTTTTATAGATACACAGGTTTTTTTCTCTTTTCCAGCCTTGATTCAACATTGGAGCACTTAATTTTGGCTCATCTCACACAGTGAGCCTGGTTTCAAAAATAGAGTATTTTCCTACTCTTTCCAGCCTCTTTTGCCTCCTTCCAGTGCTGGGAACTTAATAGGCTGTGGTGCTTTTAATCTCCTGTTTGTCAATCCATTTTAGGTCTATTTCAGTTCATAAGACTGTTTTTTCTTCAATTGATCATAGTTATGTCTTTTAAAGTACATTTTAAAGTGTATTTTATATCGTACCACTGTGTGTGTGTATGTATATGTGTGTGTGAGGTGCAGCAGATTTCTACAAGTCTTTAATGTCTTAACTTGAAGTTGCCTCATTGATTGACTACTTCAGTATCCATATACACATGTATTCATGAAAATGGATGAATGGGGTTATCAGATAAATGTGGTGGGAATCAAATGTAAGATATTCCAGGAAGAAAAAGACAAAGGGATAGGAGGGAAACAGCTCAGAGTATCTTTAATATGACCACATATACAATTACTCTGATTGTTTAGCTGTGCTAATCATAGACTTTCATGTCATGGGAATCAGAAACATTCATGGAATTTACTTTAGCTAATGGAAGTTTAACTTGAGAACATTTGAGGATAAATAACAGAATAATTCAGTTTCACTGGGACCTGGAATAATGCTTATGACTATCTTGGATACACCAGCTTTTCAGGTAGCCCAACAACAGCTTTGGGACCCACCAGGCCCCCATGCTCCTCTCCTGGATCTTCCAAATATGATTCTATCTCAACAAATAGTCACTTTCAACATCTTTGCAATCTGTTTACTCTTGGATTTTAATGCCTGTGGTATCTGTTTATTGTCTTTCCCTTGTACCTCTCTATTTCTACCTTTACAATCATGTTGATGTAGGATTTTTACTCCTTATCTCAGCTAGTTCCAGGTTCTTGTCTCATGACCAGGAAGAATTAAGTGTGCAGACACTCAAAGAGTGAGTGGAGTAGAATTTATAAAGTAAAAAGGAAACTTTCAGCAAAGAGAGGGGTCCTGAAAGCAGGTTGCTGGTTGTCCGCTTCCCCGTTGACTACCAGGCCTTTTATATGTAAGCTGATGGAACTGGGTTCCCTATTTGTATAAGGTGCAAATTCCTGGTGGTGGCAGCTCATTTTCCCATCATGCATGCAAGCCCTTAGTCTGCTGCAGGCATGTTTAGGCAAGCTCCCTGTGTAAGCTCCCTTATCTGTACAAAACATCTGGCATAAGCACCTGTGGGAGGTTCAGAGGTTCTCTGGGTATCCTTCCCTTACTGTCTGCCTAAAGCAAGCTGGCTAGCTCCTACCCCAACTGCTGTTGGGGAAAATGGATAATGACCATTCTTAACTGCTTCCTGCTTATAGGGGGGCAGTTTTAGACAAAGTGACAGGGCTCCTCTTGAGGTTGACTTAAGGGACCCTGGAAGAATGTGGCATATCCATGCATGGTTCCAATTGCATCACCATTTGAAGTTAAATGGCCTCTAAGTGAGAAGAAACAATTTTGGTTATTAGAAGACATATATCAAAACAAAACAAGTACAGCTCAAAGTATCTGAGGCTCCTGACATGCTCAGATAACTGGTGGCTATAGTTAGGCCTGCTAAGATTTGGGTGCATGAGGCTTGGTTTTGGTTTGCTCCCTTGGTCTTATTTTCCCAAAGAAACCTCTGGGTTATGGGCACCCTATTCACTCTCATCACCTGGTAGGATTTGCAGGATAGTTGCTCAAAATTAAAATATTGATCCAGGTTTTTACATTACCCATCCCTTTTGTTTCTTCTGAGCTGTAGTCAGAGATCACTGGTTGGTTCACAGGAATTAGCAGGGTTACTATAAAATATAGGCAAAAACTTAAAAACAACTGGTGAGATTAGAATTTAATGACAAGTGCACGATAAGTTTTGAAACATAATTTTTCTCTCTCCAGTCCTCATGTTTGTTAAAAAAAGTCATGCTAGGATCTCAGTTGTTTGCAAAATAAACTTTAGCCTTATACTTGGCCTGAATGTTTGCATAAAGTGCAGCAAGGATGATCATATTTCACATAGACTTTTAAATTGGTTTTGATGGAATTCTGTTCCATGAGGAATCTCAGATAAGACCTTTTAAAGCTGAGCCCAGTCATGGGTTTGTACCCTCAAATACCTATGAATTGGGTAAATTCCTTTCTTCTTGAGGTACCAAAAACATGGGGCTCCTGGGCCTGTTAGAAAGTGACATTCTTTACTCACCACAGGTTAGAAACCCTGTGCAGGAATGTGTAGACAAAGTATGATGCCTGTTTTCTCAAGGGGCTTTTATTGACTCTGCAAGTGAAGCTTGGTTCCTTAAAGGGAAGTATATTCTTCCAGTCAAAGCCTTGGTAAAATAACCAATTTCTCCAATTGTATCCTGTTGCAAAAGAAAATGGATTCTTATTGCACAGATGCAAATAACTATATTGCCATAAGTTAAGAATACTCACAAATAGTTTTCAAATTCTGGAGAAGCCAGGCAGAGAAAACAAATATGCTCCAAATTTGTTCACAGGAATATACCTTACTCCATTGCTAAAGAGTATAAATAGCTCAAAATAAGTTTCCTTGACTCTGAAAACCAGAAAAAGGATCAGCAACATTTTAAGCAAAAAGTTTAAAAGATTACTTCAGTTTTCTATTAGTTCAGTCCATTCTGTTAACTCTGGTTCTGCTTGACATTCATGAACATTTGAGCTTTTCATTAGTCACGTACATTTTTCCTCTATTCCAATGTTACAATTATCAAAGATATCAGAAACCTACATTTAAGAGCACCTGTCAAAGTCCTATAGCTGATTATAAACCATCCTTTGAAAAGGATCTAAGTAAGCCAACAATTGTGAATGACAAAATATCCAATGTAGGTACAGTCAAAAACACAAGTGACAAAGAAATTTGGTTATTCTTGTAGTTTACAGTAGCTTAACATAATAACCTTTCCCAAACTCAATTTTAAGCCAAACAGTTTAAGTTTTGGGGAAATTAACTTTTCCCAGTTTGGGGGATTCATCCAAGGGGAGTGTCTGTGGTACAGGGACACAGTTACCCATCGGTGAAGTGAGGACAGAGGAGGAAAAAGGAGAAAGAAGCCATTTTTCCCTCAAAGGAATCCCAGTGATTCAGGAGGCATTCAAAAGAAATATAGACTGAAGATTATTGTTACCCATCTAGAAAGAGCGGAATAAGCTGTCCCTAGTTACTTTATCTTCCCAATGAATACCAGGGGTATGTAAGGGAGAGAAAGAAGAAGTGTCCACCTTTCTTTCTTTTATTCTTATGTCCCTGAGTCCCGGCAACCTCAGCAGGGTACTGCCCATGGGTGCCATGCAACTTTTCACTCATGTTAACGGGGGGCTGAGGGGTAAGAATTATCCACATTTACCCACACACTGTCTTTCCCCTGCTGTTGATAACCTTTGAGTTCCTTAAACCTTGTCTATGCCATGGATACTAACATGACCTCTACCCATGTAATGGGGGGAGGGCTAATTGGCAGAAATTAGTCATGCTCACCTGTGCTGTGCCCCTTTTCTTCCATTGTTGCCTGCCTCTGGATCCCTCAGATCTAGTTTTTCTTTCTAGAGCTTCAAGCCAAAGGTAGGAGTTGTGTTTGAGACAAAAATATGCCTCAGGAGGGTTCATGGGCTCATTAAGTCCCAGGTGACCCTCCTCAAATAAGGGAGAGAAAAGGAAGTCCTGTGAATTGGGGTCCTGGCCTTGCAAGATACCTTCCAAAACGAAAAGAAAAATTTCTCACATAGAAAAGTTCCCTGTATTCACAGGGCTATGTGTTAACTCCTGACATAGTGAAGAAAAGGAGGGGGGAGAACCCCAGCTATAGTGCAAGATGGGGAAGCTGCCTGGTGGAAAAACCTACAGCATTATGCAGATAGGTACCTCCAACAGGGAGAAAAACTCTTTATTGTTGTACACTCCTTTTGGCTTGGCTGGGGGAGGAAAGTCTCTGGGCATGTGGTGGGAGGAGACAGTGAGTGGGAATTGCTAGCCAGCTGGCCACTCAGGGCCCTTGACCCTTGAGACTGCCCTGGGGCGTGGGCAGCTACCAGGGTGCATTCCCACCAGTGTGGCCATTGGATGCAGCATGCACATGCAGCAGACATGGGGAGCAGATGGCAGCCTCTGGAGCTGCACTATTCATTCTTAATTGGTTAACAGAGACCTGGTACTCCATTTGTTTTCAGAAAACGTCTGAGGAGAAGAAGGCTCGGAAATGAAAAAGTGAAAGAGGTTTCTTTTTGGGTCTGCATTTTACTCACCTTTCCTCAGGTCCCCAGGTGGCCACCAAAATGATACAAGATTTTTCTTCTTAGGTCAGCTAGGTCTGGGTTCTTGTCTCATAACCAGGAAGAATTAGGCATGCAGACACTCAACGAGTGAGTGGAATATAATTTATTAAGTGAAAGGAAAGTTCTTAGCAAAGAGAGAAGTCCTAAAAGCAGGCTGCCAGTTGCCCCCTTCCCAGTTGAATACCAGGGCTTTTATATATAAGCTGATGGGACTGGGTTCCCTATTTGTGTAAGGTTTGAATTTCTGGTGGCTCTACCCCACTCCCCTAGGGCTCATGTGAGCCCTTAGTCTGCTGCAGGCATGTTTAGGTAAGCCCCTTGTGCAAGATCCCTTATCTGTACAAAATATCTGGTGTAAGCACTTGTGGGGTAGTTGGAGGTTCTCTAGGGACCCTTTTCTTACTGTCTACCTAAAGCAAGCTGGCTAATTCCTTTCCATGTGAGGGGCTCAGGACATACCACCCAAAAATATGACTGCAGGAGAAAAAAAACTATTATAGGAGAGAAGGAAGACTTTCTCTCTACCCTCTGAAGGCTTAATAATTGAGTCTATAAAATAAACTGACAGTGAAACATTAACAGGAGAAAAACCATGTTAATTATATTCAAATGCCTGGGAGTCCCACAAAATATGAAACTCAAGAGTCAGATGATTGAAGTTTTATAACATGTTGAGCTGCAGAAAGGAATAGGGCTTGGGACTTTGGTGAGAAAGTGGCAGTGGGTTATGGGAGGGTGCTGGGACGAAATGCACAGCAAACAAAGGTTGTTTTATTATGTAGATAAAAAATCTCTCAGGTAATAAAAGTTGTCTGGGTGCAGCCCTCAGAAGAATAGGTGATGCTGTTGAAAATCTGTGTGTCAACCTTTAGTCTCTTCTCCTGTGATACAGTTAGTCTTTCCTAGTTTATGAGAGTCCTAGAAAGGGGGTACAAGACATTGAATTCCTTTAGGAAGTGATATGGTTTGACTGTGTCCTCACCCAAATCTCACCTTGAATTATAATCATCCCCACCTGTCAAGGGCAGCGCCAGGTGGAGGTAATTGAATCATGGGGGAAGTTTCCCCCATACTGTTCTCATTGTGGTGAATAAGTCTCAGAAGATCTGATGGTTTTATAAATGGGAGTTCCTCTGCACAAGCTCTCTTGCCTGCTGCCATGTAAGACATGTCTTGCTTCCTTTTCACCTTCAACCATGATTGTGCGGCCTCCCCAGCCATGTGGAACTGTGAGTAAATTTAACATCTTTTCTTTAAAAATTACCCAATTTCAGGTATGTCTTTATTAGCAGCATGAGAACAGATGATACAGAAGGAAATCTATCTTTAGACAGACATGGGAACTTCATAGGAAACCCTTTTTTCACTTTTGGGTAGAAAGAGGAGCAAGAATCAGTAGCACAAGAGGTCAGAGGACCTTGATTCATTTTTAGTTCAAAGCACTCATCATGTCAAAGCACCACACTTTGGAGTACCATTTTCTGAGTCTTAACAGTATGCCACTGAAATATGCCTCTTTAGCATAGAGATTATTTTGAGCTGATTGTTTTGACAAAGTGTAAACACAGAAGTTCTGAAAACAATAGAAGTTACCCTTTTTGACTGAAATGTTCATTTATAAAGAAAATCTCCATTTGTGAGGGTCTCTCTCTCTCTTTCTCTCTCTGTACCAGGAAGAGATGGATATGACTAAATCACTAGAAATTCTTAATAGAGATGGAATTTACCTCGATCTGCATAACGAAGCTTATTCTTGTTTGCCCAGACTATCTCATCATAACTAGGCTTTTCCTTACATCCTTTTTTTTTGTTTGTTTCAGAGAAGAATATTGTTTAAGCCTGAAGTCTAAGACAACTCTCTGAGATCTGCTGAAGTGATTTGCTCGTTTATCTAGGTTAGCTCCCATCTATACAGAAGATACACATGTTATTAAACTTCTGTTTGTTTTTCTCTTGTTAATTTGTTTTCTTACAAATTAGCAAAAGACTCAGAACTCATGAAAGGTAGAAGAGAAGATTATTTTTCCCCCTCTATGTGTCTTGGTATCTCACTAAATCTTATCTAAAAATTCCCAGAGAAAAAAATCCAGTGGTGTCCACCAGTTACATTCAATATCATGTCTGAACTTGAGCAAAGATCTTATTTTCTATCACCTTGATATCAGTGCTTTGAATTTGAGTCAGGCATCATCCCTCGTACAATCTTCTGGAGTCAGAGGGCCCCTGTTATGTTGTATGAAATCAGGAGACTTAGGTGTCAGGAGCCTCACAAGTGCCTTGTGAGGGCAGATAATTGAAGTTTTACAACTAGAACCATAAGGTTTTTAGATTTTTTTTGTTCAGCATAAATGAAAGAATTGCATTACTGTTTGATAGATGGTCCCTGACTTAAGATAGTTCAGCTTATGAATTTTTGACTTTATGATTGTAACCAAGTCCAAAATTCATACTGCTCACTGCAAAATAGACAATACGTTTAGAGACAAAGTGTTGGGGGCAAAGAAAGTGACTTTTACTCAGATAGCCAGCAAATTGAGAAGATGGTGGACGAGTGTCCTAAAAAACCATCATAATGTGAATTTTAGGCCTCTTTTATATTACTGGAAGGGGAAAGAGGAGTGGGGTTGAATTTTAGGCCTCTTTTGTTACTGGAAGGGGAAAGAGGAGTGGGGTTGAGGACAAGAGACAGCCAATGACCACAGACATCTGGGTGGCAGTGAGGGTCTGAGGAGTTTATGAAACTTCCTTTTCCTTGTTCAGGTCACAGTGCTCCTATAAATCTTTAACATAACATTGTCACTTGTGTATATACACTCCTTATCTCCTCAGGGGTTAGTTTTGGGAAGAGACTATTATCATCTTTGCCTTAAAGTTAAACTATAGGCTGAATTCCTCCAATAGTTAGCTTGGCCTATATACAGAGATCAGCAAAAGCAGTTAACCTAAATGGCATAAGGAGTGAGGGAGTTAAGAGCAAAATGGAATTAGTCATGCTAGGCCTCCTTTTCCCTGCCACGTGATGATGCAAAAGCAATACAAGTTTAGTAAAAACCATACTTCAAGTACCCATACATCCATTCTATTTTTCACTTTCAGTATAGTATTCAATAAATTAGGTAAGCTATTCAACACTGTATTATAAAGTAGGCTTTGTGATAGATGAGATAGATGATTTTGTCAAACTGTAGGTTAATGTAAGGGTTCTGAATATGTTTATGGTAGGCAAAGTTAAATTATCAGGATGTCACCCCATTGAACACTGAGAAACATCTGTAATCTGCTATTCATTTGTAACAAGTTTAATCAGATGCCCCTTCCTTAGTGTGCCCTAGTCCATCCACAGAGAGAACACAAGGGAAGCCACAGCACAGCAAGTCTGGCTGCATTCATGAGGGGAATGGGCTGGTGACAGAGTAGCTGCTGCCCTGGGAGATTCATATTTCACTACAGTTCACGATGCCTTTCCGCTATAAAAGTGTTATGTGATGAGAGACAATTCACATTTTAGATGGCTTAACATTAGAATTAGAGACTTTCTGATACAGATTTTAGATTATCCCATGTTTTTAGAGTGGAAAGAATACCTAGAACTTAGAAAGATTTATAAAGGAATTATCCAACCAGATGATATTCAAGGAACAGGTTATGTTGCAAATGCTAATTCTCTTCTCCCATAGATTTAGCTAGAAAAATCTGGGTTCAATTTATTGATATCAGAGGTTGGGAAAAAATCATCAAAATGAAATTTACATTTGTGTAATGAATAGTCCATTTCTTTGAGTGAGTCAATATAAAAATACTTATAGTATGTCTTTGTAGATCAATTTTGATTCAAAATGCAGGTGGAAATATTGGCAACTTTAAATTGTGTATACAGGCAGTAGGCAGCAGTGAGAATTATCTGAATATTTTAGAGAAGTAGCTATTGTGTATGTAGGGGGGTACAATTTTCCTCGAGATGCTGTCACTCCATTTTATTACATTACCTAAAGGAATTCATGAGATATGCAGCATTCCTTTCCCAACAACTACCTCATGTCCAGCTGCAGCTTTCCTGTATTGTTGCACACGGGTGGCTGGGTGTGATTTTTGCAGCCGAGATCCCATCCCACATTTACCAGGAGCACCGAATCATGCTTAACTGACTGTAGGTGCTGATGCTGCCCCTTTTCTTCTCTTACATCATTTCGTACCATTCTCCTCTTGGTCCTGACCAGCAATCACAGTGACCTTCAAGCTCTTTCTCTAACATGTCAGCTGGATTCCAGTCTTGCTTTCCTTCATCACTTGCTGTTTCTCCTGACTGATGTGGGCTCCACACAAACATATTTATTCATGTCCTGTTCCTTCATTTCAAATGTCACCTAATCAGAGAGACCTTTCATGACCCCAACCCTGTCACACTCCTTCTCTTTACCACACTTTTTTCTCAACGTATCATCACTTATTATTGATTTCACTCCATGCTCCTGAATCTCCCCCTTGCTGGAATACCAGCTCCACGAGGTCAGGGATCTTGTCTGTTTTGTTCACTGCTGTAATTCCAGCACTGAGGACAGTGCCTGGAACACATATAATTACCGAATCATTGAACAAATTAATGGCAAGTGTATGAGGCACATTAGGAAAAATAAAAATTTAAAAATTAGGAATAATGGCTAATTTGTATTGAGTGTGTTCCATGGCAGGTATTTTTGTAAACACTTTATATGTATTAACTCATTTAATCCTGACAGCATCAGAGAGGTTGGGTACCCAGTGCCACACAAGCTGTAAGTAGCAGAGGGAGGAATTTAACCAGGAAGTCTTGCTCCAGGACAGGTGCTCTTTCCTTCTCTGCTGCTAACAACAATGTTAGGGGAAGGTAGGGATGGGGAGGAGGCCAAGAAGGTGGCTGTGTGATATCTGGCTATTATATTAGCATAATGGGCTGAATTTTCCATAAGAAAGTACCCCGTGTCTTTGTTATCATTGTCATTAACAAGCAGTGGGAATAAATTTGTGGCTATATCTGCCCTTTTGGAGTGGACAATCTAAATAGATATTGCTGTTTAAAGGAGAATGAAAGGATTTTCAGAGTTATTAAAAAGGCAGAAATTCTTCCAACCAAGTAACTACTTCACTGTAATTGCTTTAGAGAACGATGTGTATATGAAAAACAAGCAAAACACATTTTGATCTGCAAATTCAATATGCTAGACATTGTTTTGGTGGCCACACAACATAAGACAGTGGCTCTGCCATTCATGAACTGAGTAGGAAATCATAACAAATCGACCCTCCTGCAGAATTGTTTTTGTCTCATTTAGATTTGCAATAAAATTTGCTTGCATGTGATTTTCTTGTGTGGGTGTACTCCAAATTTTTGTTTACATAGAAAAAGAAAAAATTTAGAAAAAATAAATTGATTAGTCTTTCTTTTGCATTTAAAAGTATTGGTGCCCTTTTAAAGGTTTTCAAATGGTGTGGCTTAAATTTGGTCAGGAAAGTGCCATTTTTATCCTCATTAATATTTTCTTATCATCTTGCATATAAAAATGCATCTTTTTTATGAAATGGATTACCATATCACTATAATATGTAAACATTGATATTTTTTAGAGGTTTGCTTTTGCATGCAGAAAAAATTATTCTATTTGCTAAAGGAGAGAACTCACGGAGCTTATCCTCATAGTTATCACAAAATATGAAAAACCTTCTAGAACCAAAATTTGATTAATTTTTTTTGCAAATAAAGAAAATTAAAGGACACTCCCTATTTATTTAAAGCCTTGTTGGTTTTCAAACAATGAAGTCAAAGAATTTATATTCCCTTGGTCCATCAAAATGTGTATATTACTTAATGTTTATCAAATGCCTATATGCTAGAAAAGTAAAAGCTTCATGGAGATATTTTTTACCTTTTCTTTTTAAAATGAATCAAATCAAACTATAATCAAAGGTTCTCAAATTAGATATCTTCTCTGATTTCCAAACCCTTAATTTAAGTTTTAGGAAGTGACATGTTAAACCAAAGGTTAATGTCAACAGTTTAATTGTCTCAGTGGCTATAGATTGTTTTTCACTTCTGTACCAGATTTTCCTGTTAAGTCCAGAAGCAGCTTTTATGGAAACTTGATGAAATTCAATCAATATTTTTGAATTCCTACCCTGTGCAAGGAGCTGTAGTACTAACTCAGGGCAAAAAAAGAAATAAGACCTCATCTAAGCTGCATTCCCAGAGGCTAGATGTTGTAAATACCTCAATGACTATGATTTTAAAACTGGCTGAAGATTCTGTATTCTAGATCTATTTTAACTTATTTTAGTTATTATTGCAAGACATTTTACACCAATATTTTAGTCAATAATCCTAACAAGTGAATAGGTACTTGTATTTAAACCAATCCCTAGCCACTAGAGGGTTAAGAGAGTGACTGAAAATAAAACAGTTCATGGTAAATGTTTCTGCTTAGGATGAAGGAAACTGAATTGTCTGTCACAACTGATCAGCACACTTTGAAAGAGTTTTCATAAAAATATGAAACTGAATCAGTTTCCAACAGCTTCAATTCAGAAAAATATAATCAGAGGAGAAAATAAAATTCTGCTATGAAACATCCAACAGTGCAAAGCAGAAAATCTTGGGAGACAGATATCTAATAATTTAGAAATAATTGAGAGCTCAGAAATTCTAGAAAATAATATAGATATTAAATAATCAAGAAAATTCCTTTTGAAAGTATAAATTTATATAAAAAATCAATATATTCTGTAAGTGTCAATGTATAGCTACTATATTTAACCTTAAAAATGTATTATCATATTTTTATTTTGAACCTCCATTCAAAATTGCCTTTGGGTCTAAGTACCAAGTTGTATAATCAGGAGAAATACAAAATTTTCCTTAGCTCAATGATTTAGGAAAATAGGAGGATTTAGGGGAGTTTATATTGGAAAAGAATAAATAGAGTTATGCATATTTGAAGGGCAATTCCATGGAAGAAAAAATATACTTATTTTTGTTGCTCAAAAAAGCAGGACTGGCACTAAAGTAGAGAATACACAGGCTTTCCTTCAACTTCAGAAGGGACACTGGGACCACTGACATAGTAGAAAAATGGAAAGGCTGATTCCTAGCAAGTGTGAGGCTCTGTTGTTTGAAAAATTCAAGCAGATGCCAAGTAACTATCTAGTGGAGAGTTGGTGTTGAGTAAAAGATTGGACACGATGACCTGGTAGACAGAATTTCTAAAAGTGCTCTCCCAAAATGTGTTATGTTATATGGCAGAGCTGACATTCAGATGGAAAGAGGATTCTAATGAGCCAGACTGAATCTATGAGCCTTTACAAACAGAGAGCATTCTCCTGTAGATGGGCAGAGAGGAAGGCAGAGAAGGGCTCAAGGTGTCATTACTGGCTTTGAAGATGGAGGGGGCCTGCAGGAAGGAAAGGAGGCAGCCTCTGTGAGCTGTGAGCAGTTCTTGACTGACAGCCAGCAAGGAGAGGAGTCCTTAGAAGGAACTGGATTCAGACAACACCTCCAATGAGCTTGAAAGCAGATTCTTCCTTAGAGTCTCCAGATAATACCCCAGCCCAGCCAATGACTTGATCTTGGGCTCGTTAGATGCTAAGCAGAGAACCTAGCCAAGTTCACCAGGACTCCTGACTTACAGAACTGTGAGATAATAAATGAGTGTTCTTTTAAGCCATTAAATTTGTGGTAATTTTTTATATAGGAATAAAAAACTAATAACTTACCTTAAATATCCATTTCAACTCTGAAATTTTAAAAATTCATCCTGCTTTCAATGATGATAATGTCAATGTAGTTTCATCGACTGTAACAAATGTGCTACTTTGGTGAGGGATGTTGATAATGGCGGAGGCTGTGCATGTATGTTGGAGGGAAGAGCAGGAGTATATGGGAAAACTCTGTACCTCCTTTTCAATTTTGCTGTGAACTCAAAGCTGCTCTAAAAATATTAGAGTCTTAAAAAAATGATCCCTTAGCAATAACAAAAATGGTTAAGCAGGAATGAGCTCTCACTTGATATTAGTAATTACATATTCATATGTTTTTATATACCCATTTACTTATTTGTATTCCACTCTATTTCAAAAAGAGAGTAGGATGGCTCACAAGAATGTTATTGTGCTGCAGTATAAAAATCCCATGAGGTGAACAAATGGGAAATTATCAGGAAAACAATAATACTGGGCATGATGCTAGCAGCTTTTGCAAGTAAGCCATTGTAATGTTCATATTGCTATTTCATCCATCTTTCTGAGCTATGAATAAAGTTCTGAGCTCACAGATGGATTCATACACCTACTGCTTGCCAAGCCGATTCTTCCAGTCCGATCAGTTGGGTGTTGTAGTATATCAATGGAGTTTTTCAGAGTTCCAAGGAAGAGCTACAAAGAGAAAATTGGAGTGATGGAGTTTTACATCAAGGTTAATTTTCATCTCAGGCCACTGTCATTTCAGGCCCCCTTTGCCTAACTCTGGTATGAGTTTCCAATTTCCCAAATAATTGATAAAATTTTTTGTTGTTGTTGTTGAAAACAGTAACATGAATGGCTGAATAACCTATTCACTCAGCAATTATGCCTCCCAGACCCAGATTTGAGCTTCCTGCTTTGGTTCATTCATGATTATGGAGTTTCTATATGAACAGCATGCTGCTAGCCTCCCTGGTAAGCAGCTCTGCATTCTGCCTTTTCATCTTAGTATACTGATAGGTCAGATTCCTAGATGTATTAGGTGACTTGGCACTATTTGAGGCTCATAAAATGATATCCCAAATTTTGGCATTTTGGTGTTCTGAACTCTTTGAACTAAAATAGGAAGGCCTCAGAAGTGGCTTCAGAATGAAAGACTTTCTAATCTCTTGTCCCCAGTCCTCAGTAAATGCAGGGAAGGACTCCTTCTGGAATTTCCTTATCTGACCAAGGAAACTTATTTCCAAAAGAAATGAATTATCTTAAATCCCTTCCCTAGGAATTTCATCAAATAACCAAAAAAGTTTAACAAGCAGAGAAGAGAAGAAACTAAAAATCTGCCACCACACCCAGATAACCTTTTCATCTATTCTTTTGAGGGCAACTTTGAGAGATTACCTGGAAGGCTTTCTCTGTGTAATAAGGCAACCTTTATTCACAGTGAAGTTCTGCCCCTCACCTTCCTGCCATTTCCTGCAAAGCTCAGAGGAAGCTTGTCCCAGACCATTGATCTTTTGAGTTCATTTAATTCCTCTAAAACTCATGTACTACTCCCTCACAATTGCCTACACCCCCCATTTCCCTCTCCCTTATTAAGAAGGCATTCAGTCCTCAACCATCTGACCCTTCTTTGAGTCTCATATTTGCAGGACTCCAATATACATATGCACATTAATTTGTTATGGCTTCTTTCTCTATTTATCTGTCTATTGTCATTTATTTCAGTAAACCTTCAGTGAGTAGAAAGGAAGCTTTCACCCTGCCCCTACAGCACTAATACTTCTTGTAGTACTTATGAAAATTGTTATAAATTGTGTGATTTAATTATCTGATTTTTCTCCTCTTTTAGACAACATGTCCATGTAACAAATAGACTGAGCTTCTTGTAATCTCTTTCTTATCCTCCCTATCTAGCACAACTTAATGCAAATATTATGCACTCAATATAGTTTTGAATAGTTAAGTAGATAATTATACTGACTCTTTTCAAAGTTGAATTGCTGTATCTGGGCTCACCACTGGCTCCATCTCTAAAATAATGAGTGGTAATGAGTTAAGGGGGAAAATATGATAGCCATTAAGCTTCAGGGACTAATCCAGCATTTTTCAAACTCAATTTGACCTTTTGAATCCACATATTTTTTATTAATAATTGTTTTACAAAATCTGTATTTTTACTTTAAAGATGAACTAAAAAATATGAGCATATTCTGGATTATATGAACAACCATCTGATCACTGAGAACTATCATGTGATTTTAGTGCCCACAGATGTTTAAAATTGTGCTGGTGCCACTAAGTTGCAAGTGACTAAGAAGAGAAACAGCTGTATCTAATACTTTAATGGTATGTTAGAGCTAAGTAAATAGTAAAGGCCAACAGAAGTCTTGGTTCACTCTGAGAACTAGGTTGTCTCAATAGTTCTAATGGAGAGAAGTTGAGGGACATTTTAGAATACAATATTAGCATGGGCATGCTGAATTCAGAAGATCCCACATTGCAATTATCAGCACCATATTTACATTAGCAATTAGTTTCAGCCAAACTCACATTAGTAGTTGTGTTAAATTGTTGCTAAAAATTAAATTTTCTTATTTTATAATTTTGCTTTTATTTAATTTAAAATTTAAAGTTTTATAATTGGGTAAGGGTTGTCTGCAGAATTTATATATTAAATTGTGGTTTATTTCTTATTAAATTAACACTAAAACTAATATAAGTCAATATGGGGCGTCTAGAGAACTATTTTCTTTTAACAAAAGGGTTTCCTGAGGTTTGCAATTTAGGTAGATTAGTACATTTAGTAAACAGAATCTTTGTGCTAGATATAGTATAAGTCATTATAGGGGAGGAAAAATAATGTTCACTCTATCCTTTTTGAGTTCTCAGCTGGGACTCCTGTAACAGACGACAGATTAACAACAGGAAAAAAGCACAAAAGTTTATTAACAAGTAAACCATATATATAGAGTACCCAGAGAAAGGAGTGTATCTCAAAGATACAAAGATACTACTTTGAATTCCACCTTAAATACAATGACAGCTGAAACAAAGAAAGAGGAGTGTAGGGAAGTCTGGTTATGGAAGCAAGGGGGAAAGATTTAGGGTTGAGGAGACAGAGCGAGATGGTTGAATATAACCCTCCACTGATCGCCCTCCTCATAGGGACACCAAATTTGACAACTATCCACATACAAAAAAACACCTTCATGAGAACTAAAAATCAGGTGAGCAATCACAGTACCTGGTTTTAACTTCATATCACTGAAAGGGGCACTGAAGAGGGTAGGAAAGAGTCTTCAATTGCCAAGGCCACCCTCCACCCATCCCTTGGCAGTAGACATGTGACACAAAGAGAGAATCTGTGGGCTTGGGGGAGGGAGAACTCAAGAGATTGTGGGACTTTGAATTAAAACTCAGTGCTGGCCTGTCACAGTGGAAAGCAACACCAGGCAGAACACAGCGTGAGCCCACAGAGGGAACATTTAGACCAGACCTAGCCAGAGGGGAATCACTCATACCAGCAGTCAGAACCTGAGTTCCAGCAAGCCTTGCTTCCATGGGCTAAATTTCTCCGGGGTCATAAATAGAGTTGAAAGGCAGTCTAGGCTACAAGAACAATTCCTGGGCAAGTCCTTGTGCTGTACTGGGTTCAGAGTCAGTGGACTTGAGGGTATGCAATCTAGTGGGATGCCAGTACAGGTGGCTAAAGGAATGCTTGCACTACTCCTCTCCCAACCTCAAGCAGTGCAGTTTGCAGCTCTTGGAAAGACACCTCCCCTCCACTTGAGGAAAGAAGAGGGAAGAATAAAGAATAATTTGTCTTGTATCTTGGATACCAGCTCAGTCACAGTGGAATAGGGCATTGGGCAGTGTTTTGAGGCCCCTATTCCAGGCCCTAGCTCTCAGATGACATTTCTAGAAATACCCTGGGCCAGAAGAGAGCTCACTGCCTTGAAGGTAAGGACTTACTTCTGATAGGATTAATCATCTGCTGACTAAAGAGCTCTTGGGCCCTGCATAACCAGCAGTGGTACCCAGGCAGTACTCTCTGTGGGCCTTAGATGAGACTCAGATATGTGTGGGCTTCAGGTATGAACCAGCACATTGCCAGCTATGGTGGCTATGGGGAGGGACTGCTACTTCAGAAAAGGAGAGGGAAGAGTAAAGGGGACTTTGTTTTGCAGCTTAGGTACCAGCTCCCCCAAGTAGACCCCCAAGTGGACTCTTGGGGTCCACAGTTCCAGGCCTACACTCTTGAATGACATTTCTGGGCCTGCCTGGGGTCAGAGTAGAGCCCACTGTCCTCAATAGAGGGTCCAGGCCTGACACCATTCACACAAGCTGATGGAAGAGACCTTGGACCTTGAATCAACATCAGTAGTAGCCAGGCAGTATTTGCTATGAGCCTGGAGCAATGGTGGCCACAGGGAGAGACTCCTCTGTTTGTGAAAAGAGGAGAGAAGAGTGGGAAGGACTTTGTCTTGTGATTTGGGTGCTAGATCATCCACATTAGAATAGAGTACCAAGTAGATTCCTATTCAACCCTAGGCTCTGGCTCCTAGAAAACATCTGTGGATCCTCATGGGACTGGCAGTAACTCATCACCCTAAAGGGAAGGACACAAGCCTGGCTGGTTTCACCACCTGTCGATTATAGAGCCCCACAGCTCTAAGTGAACATAGGTGGTAGCCAGACAGTGGTAACCCTGGGCCTTGGGCAAGACCCAGTGCTGTGGTGGCTTCAGGTCTTACTCAGCACAGTCCCAGTTGTGGTGACCACAGGGGTACTTGTGTTACTCCTCCCTCAACTCCAGGCAGCTCGACATACAGCAAGAGACTTGTTTGGGAGAAATTAAGGGAAGAGAACAAGAGTCTGCCTGGTAATACAGAGAATTATGGATCTTATCCAAGACCATTAAGGTGGTACCTCTTTGAGTCTGCAAGAGCCACAGTGTTACTGGGATTGGGGTGCCCTGAAATGCAAATATGGCGGCAGTGACCAAAAATGTAGATGACCACACCCAAGTCCCCTCAAATACCTGGAAAGCCTTCCCAAGAAGGACATATACAAACAAACCCAGACTGTAAAGATTACAATAAATACCTAACTCTTTAATGCCCAGACACTGATGAATGTCCACAAGCATCAAGAGCATCCAGAAAAAAAAATATGAACTAAATAAGGCACCAATTGAGCAATCTTGGAGAGACAGAGATATGTGATTTTTCAGAGAGAGAATTTAAAATAGCCATTTTGAGAAAACTCAATGAAATTCAAGATAGCACAGAAGGAATTTAGAACCCTATCAAATAAATTTAACAAAGAGATTGAAATAAAATGAATCAAGCAAAAATTCTGGAGTTGAAAAATGCACTTGACATACTGAAACATACATCAGAGTCTCTTAACAGCAGAACTGATCAAGGAGAAAAAAGAATTAGTGAGCTTGAAAGCAGGCTATTTGAAAATACACAGTCAGAGGAGATGAAAGAAAAAAAATAAAAAACAAAGAATGAAGTATCCCTACAAGATCTAGAAAATAGATCTAAAATGGCAAATCCAAGAGTTATTGAACTTAAATAAAGAGGAGGTAGAGAGAGGTAGAAAGTGTATTCAAAGGGGTAATAACAGAGAACTTTTCAAACCTAGAGAAAGATATCAATGTCCATGTACAAGAAGGTTATAGAATCCCAAGCAGGTTTAACCCAAAGTAAAGTATCTCAAGACATTCAATAATCAAACTCCCAAAGGTCCCAAACTCCCAAGGGATAAAGAAAGGATCCCAAAAGCAGAAAGAGAAAAGGAACAAATAACATACAATGGAGTTCCGATACCTCTGGCAGTAGACTTTTCAGTGGGAACCTTACAGGCCAGGAGAGAGTAGCATGACATATTTAAAGTGCTGAATTAAAATCTTTTACCCTAGAATAATATATCTGGCAAAAATATCATTCAAACATGAAGGAGAAATAAGTACTTTCATAGACAAAGAAAAGTTGAGAGATTTCAACACCAGATCTGTTCCACAAGAAATGCTGCAGGGAGTTCTTCAATCTGAAAGAAAAAGATGTTAATAAACAAACAAACAAACAAACAAAAACCATCTGAAGGTACAAAACTTTACTGGTAATAGTAAGTACACAGAAAAACACATAATATAATACTGTAATGGTGGTTTGTAAACTATTCATATCTTGAGTAGAAAGACTAAAAAGTGTTTGGGAGGCCGAGGCGGGTGGATCACGAGGTCAGGAGATCGAGACTATCCTGGCTAACATGGTGAAACCCCGTCTCTACTAAAAATACAAAAAACTAGCCGGGCGTGGTAGCGGGCGCCTGTAGTCTCAGCTATGGGAGGCTGAGGCGGGAGAATGGCGTGAACCCGGGAGGCGGAGCTTGCAGTGAGCCGAGATCACGCCACTGCACTCCAGCCTGGGAGCACAGCGAGACTCCGTCTCAAAAAAAAAAAAAAAAAAAAAAAAAAAAGACTAAAAAGTGAACTGATCAAAAATAACTACAACTCTTCAAGACAGAGACAGTATAAAAAGATATAAATAGAAACAACAAAAAGTTAAAAAGTGGAGAAACAAAGTAAAAGTGTAGAATGTTTATTAGTTTTTGCTTCACTTGTTTGTTAGGCTGTTTTCTTCTGCAATCAGTGTCAAGTTGTCAAAAGTTTAAAATAATGGGTTCTAAGTTAGAATTTGCAAGCCTCATAGTAACTTCAAATAAAAAAAAAATACAATAAACACACAAAGTATAAAAAGCAAGAAATAAAACATACCACCAGAGAAAATCACCTTCACTAAAAGGAAGACACATAGGAATGAAAGAAGGAAGAAAAAAACACACAAGATACACACAAAATAACCAGAAAACAAAACAAAACAAAACAAATAGCAGGAGTAAGTCATTACTCATCAATAATTGCATTGAATGTAAATGGACTAAACTCTTCAATCAAAAGATATGCAGTTGCTCAATGGATAAAAATACAAATTCAGTGATGTATTGCCTACAACACATTTCACCTGTAAAGACACACAGACTGAAAATAAACAAACGGAAAAAGATATTCCATGCAAATGGAAACAAAAAAAGAGCAGGAGTAGCTACACTTAGACAAAATAGATTTCAGGACAAGGCCTATAAAAAGAGACAAAGATGACTATATAATGATAAAGGGGTCAGTTCAGCAAGAGGATATAACAATTGTAAATAAATATGCACCCACCTGGCATGGTGGTGCATGCATATAGTCCCAGAACTTTGGGAAGCTTAGGCTAGCTGCTTGCTTGAGCTCAGGAATTTAAGACCAGGTGTTCAAAATGGTGAAACCCCATCTCTACAAAAAACAGAAAAAATTATCCAGGTGTAGAGGCATGCACCTGTTAGTCCCAGCTGCTCGGAAGGCTGGGTTGAGAGAATTGCTTCAGCCAGGGAGGTTGAGTCTGCACTAAACTGTAATCTTGCCACTGCATTTCAGTTTGGGTGACAGAGTGAGACCCTGTCCAAAAAGAAAAAGAAATGCATCAACTCTAGAACACCAGATATATAAAGCAAAATTATTAGAGCTAAATAAAGAGATAGACTCCAATACAATCATAACTGGAGATTTCAACACCCTACTTTCAGCTTTGTACAGATCGTTCAGACAGAAAATCAACAAAGAAACATCAGGTTTAATCTGCATTATAAATCAAATGGACCTAATATAGATATTTACGGAACATTTCATCCAACAACAGCCCAATACATATTCTTTTCTTCAGCACATGGAAAAGACATATGTTAGGCCAAATATTCTTCCTCAGTTCAAGGTTAGACATATGTTAGGCCACTAAAACGTCTTAAAAATTTTTAAATATTGAAGTAATATCAAGTATCTTCTCTGTATTAGTTCGTTTTCATGCTGCTGATAAACACATACCTGAGACTAGATAATTTACAAAAGAAAGAGATTTAATTGGACTCACAGCTCCCCATGGCTGAGAGGCCTCATAATCATGACAGAAGGCAAGAAGGAGCAAGATGGTGGCAGGCAAAGAGAGAGCTTGTGCAGAGAAACTCCCATTTTTAAAACCATCAGCTGTCTTGAGACCCATTCACTATCATGAGAAGAGCACAGGAAAGACCCACCCCCGTGATTCAGTCATTTCCCACTGGGTCTCTCCCACAACACCTGAGAATTATGGGAGCTACAAGATGAGATTTGGGTGGGGACACAGAGCCAAACTATATCAGATTTCAATGGAATAAAATGGGAAATCAATAACAAGATGAACTTTGGAACCTATACAAACACATGTAAATTAAACAGTATGTTCCTGACTGACCAGTGCATCAATAAAGGAATTAAGAAAAAATTGAAAAAAAGTCTTGAAAGAAATGATGATGGAAACACACATACCAGAACCTATGGGATAAAGTGAAAGTGGTATTAAGAGGGAATTTCATAGCTATTAGCACCTACATCAAAAAAGTAGAAAAACTTCAAATAAACAACCTAAAGATGCATCTTTCTTTTTTCTTTTTTTAAGACAGGATCTCACTGTGTCACTCAGGGTGGAGTAAAGTTGCAACTTCTGCCTCCCAAACTCAAACAATCCTCCCACCTCAGCTTTCCAAGCAACTGAGACTACAAGCTTGGGCCAACACACCCAGCTAAGTGGTTTTTTTTGTTTTTTTTTTTTGTAGACAAGCTTTCATCATTTTGCCTAGACTGGTCTCAAACTCCTGGGCTCAAGAGATCCACCTGCCTTGGCCTAACAAAGTGCTGGGATTACAGGCATGAGCCACCATGCCTAGCCCTAACAATGCATCTTAAAGAACTAGAAAGTCAAGAGCAAACCAAACCCAAAATTAGTAGAAGAAAAGAAATAATAATGATCAGTGTACAAATAAATGAAATTGAAATGAATGAAATAATACAAAAGATCAACAAAACAAAAAATTGGTAGTTTGAAAAAAATAAATGAAATTGACAGACCTTTAGCCAGACTAAGAAAAAAAGGAGCAACAACCCAAATAAATGAAATCAGAGATGAAAAGGAGACGTTACAACCAATCTTGCAGAAATTGAAAGGATTATTAGAGGCTACTATGAGAAACTATATGCCTTAAATTGGAAAACCTAAAAGAAATGGATAAACTCCTAGACACATACAACATACCAAGATTGAACCATGCAGAAATTCAGAACCTAAACAGAACAATAGTGAGTAATGAAATTGAAGCTGTAATAAAAAGTTTCCTAGCCTGGCACCCGACAGCTTCACTGCTGAATTTTACCAAACATTTGAAGAACTAATACCTACTCAAACTATTCTAAAAAATAGATGATGGAATATTTCCAAACTCATCCTATGGGCCAGTATTACCCTGAAACCCAAATAAGACAAAGACGCATCAGGAAAACAACAACAAACAATGACAACAACTATACACCAATATCTCTGATGAACACTGATGCAAAAATTCTCAACAATATACTAGCAAAATTTCAACAACACATTAAAAAAATCATTCATCACAATCAAGCAAGGATGGTTCAACATACGCAAATCGATCAATTTGATACACCATATCAAGATAATGAAAGTCAGAAACCATATGATCATTTCAATTGATGCTAAAAAGGCATCTGATAAAATTCAACATCTTTCTTCATGATAAAAATCCTGAAAAAATTGAGTATAGAAAGAGTATACTCAACAAAACAAAAGCTGTATTTGACAGACCCACAGCTAGTAGTATACTGAATGGGGAAAAACTGAAAGGCTTTTCTCTAAGATCTGGAACACAGCAAGGATGCCCACTTTCACCACTGTTATTCAACGTGGTGCTGGAAGTCCTAGCTAGAGCAATCAGATAAGAAAAAGACACAAAGGGAATCTAAATTGGAAGGAAAAGGTCAGATTATCCTTGTTTGCTGATGATATGATCTTATATTTGGAAAAACCTAAAGACCACAACCAAACAAAACAAAACAAAACAAAACAAAAACTGTTAAAACTGATAAACAAAGTCAGTAGAATTGCAGGATACAAAAATCAACAAACAAAAATCAGTTGCCTTTATATGGGCCTGTGGTGAACAATCTGAAAAAGAAATCAAGAAAGTTATCCCATTTACAATAGCTACTAATAGGCCAGGCACAGTGGTTCCCGCCTATAATCCCAGCACTCTGAGAGGCCGAGGCAGGCGAATCACAAGGTCAGGAGATTGAAACACAGTGAAACTCCATCTCTACTAAAAACACAAAAAAATTAGCAACTCCTTAGAGACCTACAAAGAGATTTAGATTCCCACACAATAATAATGGGAGACTTTAACACCCCACTGTCAACATTAGACAGATCAATGAGACAGAAAGTTAATGAGGATATCCAGGAATTGAACTCAGCTCTGGACCAAACAGACCTAATAGACATCTACAGAACTCTCCACCCCAAATCAACAGAATATACATTTTTCTCAGCACCACATAGTACTTATTCTAAAATTGACCACATAGTTGGAAGTAAAGCACTCCTCAGCAAATGTAAAGGAACAAAAATTATAACAAACTGTCTCTCAGACCACAGTGCAATCAAACTAGAACTCAGAATTAAGAAACTCACTCAAAACCGCTCAACTACACGGAAACTGAATAACCTGCTCCTGAATGACTACTGGGTACATAACAAAATGAAAGCAGAAATAAAAATTTTCTTTGAAACCAATGAGAACAATGACACAACATACCAGAATCTCTGGGACACATTTAAAGCAGTGTATAGAGGGAAATTTGTAGCATTAAATGCCCACAAGAGAAAGCAGGAAAGATCTAAAATTGGCACCCTAACATCACAATTAAAAGAACTAGAGAAGCAAGAGCAAACACATTCAAAAGCTAGCAGAAGGCAAGAAATAACTAAGATCAGAGCAGAACTGAAGGAGTTAGAGACACAAAAAGCTGTTCAAAAAATCATTGAATCCAGGAGCTGTTTTTTTTTTTTTTAAAGATCAAGAAAATTTATAGACTGTTAGCAAGACTGATAAGAAGAAAAGAGAGAAGAATCAAATAGGCACAATAGAAAATGATAAAGAGGATATCACCACCGATCCCACAGAAATACAAACTACCATCAGAGAATACTATAAACACCTCTATGCAAATAAACTAGAAAATCTAGAAGAAATGGATGAATTCCTGGACACATATACCTTCTCAAGACTAAACCAGGAAGAAGCTGAATCCCTGAATAGACCAATAACAGGTTCTGAAATTGAGGCAATAATTAATAGCCTACCAAACAAAAAAAGTTCAGGACCAGACAGATTCACAGCCAAATTCTACCAGAGGTACAAGAAGGAGCTGGTACCATTCCTTCTGAAACTGTTCCAATCAATAGAAAAAGAGAGAATCCTCCCCAACTCATTTTATGAGGCCAACATCATCCTGATACCAAAGCCTGGCAGAGACACAACAAAAAAAGAGAATTTTAGACCAATATCCCAGATGAACATCAGTGCAAAAATCCTCAGTAAAATACTGGCAAACAGAATCCAGCAGCACATCGAAAACTTATCCACCATGATCAAGTGGGCTTCATCCCTGGGATGCAAGGCTGGTTCAACATATGCAAATCAATAAATGTAATCCAGCATATAAACAGAAGCAAAGACAAAAACCACATGATTCTCTCAATAGATGCAGAAAAGGCCTTTGACAAAATTCAACAGCCCTTCATGCTAAAGACTCTCAATAAATTCGGTGTTGATGGGACATATCTCAAAATAATCAGAGCTATTTATGACAAACCCACAGCCAATATCATACTGAATGGGCAAAAACTGGAAGCATTCCCTTTGAAAACTGGCACAAGACAGGGATGTCCTCTCTCACCACTCCTATTCAACATAGTATTGGAAGTTCTGGCCAGGCCAATCAGGCAGGAGAAAGAAACAAAGGGTATTCAATTAGGAAAAGAGGAAGTCAAATTGTCCCTGTTTGCAGATGACATGATTGTATATTTAGAAAACCCCATTGTCTCAGCCCACAATCTCCTGAAGCTGATAAGCAACTTCAGCAGTCTCAGGATACAAAATCAATGTGCAAAAATCAAAAGCATTCTTATATACCAATAACAGACAAACAGAGAGCCAAATCATGAGTGAGCTCCCAGTCACAATTGCTTCAAAGAGAATGAAATACCTAGGATTCCAACTTACAAGGGATGTGAAGGACCCCTTCAAGGAGAGCTACAAACCACTGCTCAATGAAATAGAAGAGGACACAAACAAACGGAAGAACATTCTATGCTCATGGATAGGAAGAATCAATATCGTGAAAATGGCCATACTGCCCAAGGTAATTTATAGATTCAATGCCATCCCCATCAAGCTACCAATGACTTTCTTCACAGAACTGGAAAAATCTACTTTAAAGTTCATATGGAACCAAAAAAGAGCACACATTGCCAAGTCAATCCTAAGCCAAAAGAACAAAGCTGGAAGCATCACACTACCTGATTTCAAACTATACTACAAGGCTACAGTAACAAAAATGGCATGGTACTGGTACCAAAACAGAGACATAGACCAATGGAACAGAGCCCTCAGATTACAACCATCTGATCTTTGACAAACCTGACAAAAACAAGAAATGGGGAAAGGATTCCCTATTTAATAAATGGTGCTGGGAAAACTGGGTAGCCATATGTAGAAAGCTGAAACTGGATCCCTTCCTTTCACCTTGTACAAGAATTAATTCAAGGTGGATTAAAGACTTAAATGTTAGACCTAATACCATAAAAACCCTAGAAGAAAACCTAGGCAATACCATTCAGGACATAGGCATGGGCAAGGACTTCATGTCTAAAACACCAAAAGCAATGGTAACAAAAGCCAAAATTGACAAATGGGATCTAATTAAACTACAGAGCTTCTGCATAGCAAAAGAAACTACCATCAGAGTGAACAGGCAACCTACAGAACAGGAGAAATTTTTGCCATCTACACATCTGACAAAGGGCTAATATCCAGAATCTACAAAGAACTCAAACAAATTTACAAGAAAAAAGCAAACAGCCCCATCAAAAACTGAGTGAAGGATATTAACAGAAACCTCTCAAAAGAAGACAATTATGCATCCAACAGACACATGAAAAGATGTTCATCATCACTGGCCATCAGAGAAATGCAAATGAAAACCACAATGAGATACCATCTCACACCAGTTAGAATGGCAATAATTAAAAAGTCAGGAAACAACAGGTGCTGGAGAAGATGTGGAGAAATAGGAACACATTTACACTATTGGTGGGATTGTAAACTAGTTCAACCATGTGGAAGACAATGTGGCGATTCCTCAAGGATCTAGAACTAGAAATACCATGTGACCCAGCCATCCCATTCCTGGGTATATACCCAACGGATTATAAATGCTTCTATAAAGACACATGCACATGTATGTTTATTGCAGCACTATTCACAATAGCAAAGACTTGGAACCAACCTACATGTCCATCAGTGATAGACTAGATTAAGAAAATGTGGCACATATACACCATGGAATACTATGCAGCCATAAAAAAGGTTGAATTCTTGTCCTTTGTAGGGACATGGAAGAAGCTGGAAACCATCATTCTCAGCAAACTATCACAAGGAGATAAAACCAAACACCTCATGTTCTCACTCCTAGGTGGGAATTGAACAATGAGAACACTTGGACACAGGAAGGGGAACATCACACCCTGGGGCCTTTTGTGGGGTGGGTGGAGGGGGGAAGGATAGCATTAAGAGATGTACCTAATGTAAATGACAAGTTAATGGGTGCAGCACACCAACATGGCACATGTATACATATGTAACAAAACTGCATGTTGTGTACATGTACCCTAGAACTTAAAGTATAATAAAAAACAAACAAACAAACAAAAAATTAGCCAGACGTGGTGGCACACACCTGTAGTCCCAGCTACTGGGGAGGCTGAGGCAGGAGAATCGCTTGTATCCAGGAGGCAGAGGTTGCAGTGAGCCGAGATCACGCCACTACACTCCAGCCTGGGTGACAGAGTGAGACTCTGTCTAAAAACAAAACAAAACAAAACAAAAGCAAATAACAAAAAACAAACAGTAGCTATTAATACAATAAAATAAAATACCCAGGAATTAACTTAATCAAAGAGGTGACAGATCTCAGCAATAAAAACTGTGAAACACTGATGAAAAAAATTTAAGAGGACACAAAAATGGAAAGGTATTCCATATTCATGGATTAGAGGAATCAAATTGGCAAAATGTTCATTCTAACCAAGGCAATCTATAGATTCAATGCAATCTGTATCATAATACCAATGATATTCTTCACAGAAATAGAAAAAAACAGTATCTTTTACATGGAACCACAAAAGACCCAGAATAGCCAAATGTATCCTGGGCAAAAAGAACAAAAGTGGAAGAATCATATTACCTAACTCCAAATTATACTACAGGGCTATAATAACTAAAACAACATGGTACTGGCATAAAAACAGACACATAGACCAATGGAGCAGAATAGAGAACCCAGAAAGAAATTCATACATTTAAAGTGAACTCATGTTCAATAAAGGTGCCAAGAACATGCGTAAGGGAAAGAACAATCTCTTCAATAAATGACACTGGGATAACTGGATATCTATATTCAGAAGAATGAAACTAGACCCCTATTTCTTGCCATATACAGAAATCAAATCAAAATGAATTATGATTCAAATCTAAGACCTCGATCTATAAAACTACTAAAACATTAGGGAAATTCTCTGGGACATTGTTCTGGCCAAAGATTTCTTGAGTTATCTCTACAAGCACAAGCTACCAAAGCAAAAATGAACAAATGAGATCATATCATGTTAAAAACCTTCTGCATAGCAAAGGAAACAATCAACAAAGTGAAGAGAAAACCCACAGAATGGGAAGCCATATTTGAAAACTATCCATCTGACAAGTCATTAATAAACAGAATATATAAGGAGCTCATGTGACTCTATTAGAAAAAAATCTAATAATGGGCAAAAGATCTGAATAGACATTTCTCAAAAGAAGACATACAAATGGCAAACAAGCATATGCAAAGGTACTTAACAACATTGATTATCAGGGGAACCCACCCCCAGTATTTCAATGTAGGTTCTTTCTATTTTCCATAAGTATTGGCCAGCTGAGAAATACAGAGAAAGAGTACAAAGAGAGGAAGTTTGCAGCTGGGCTGCTGGGGGTGACATCACATATTGGTAGGACTGTGATGCCCACCTTAGCCTCAAACCAGCAAGTTTTTTATTAAGGGTTTCAAAAGGGGAGGGGTGTAAAACAGGGAGTAGGTACAAAGATCACATGGTTCAAAAGGCAAAAAGCAGAATTACTAATAAGGGTCTAACAAAGATCACATACTTCTGAGGGAACAGGACAAAGGGAAAAGCAGAACCACTGATAAGGGTCCAACAAAGATCACAAGGCAAAGGTCAGAAGCAGAACTACTGATAAGGGTCTATGTTCAGTGGTGCACGTGTTGTCTTGATAAACATCTTAAACAACAGAAAACAGTGTTCGAGAGCAGAGAACCGGTCTCACCACAAACTTACCAGGGCGGAGTTTTTCCCCACCCTAATAAGCCTGAGGGCACTGCAGGAGACCAGGGCATATCTCAGTCCTTATCTCAACTGCATAAGACAGACACTCCCAGAGCAGCCATTTATAGACCTCCCCCAAGGAATGCATTCCTTTCCCAGGGTATTAATATTAATATTCCTTGCTAGGAAAAGAATTTAACGATATCTTCCCTACTTGCACATCCATTTATAGGCTCTCTGCAAGAAGAAAAATATGGCTCTTTTTGCCCGACCCCGCAGGCAGTCAGACCTTATGGTTGTCTTCCCTTGTTCCCTAAAAATCATTGTTATTCTGTTCTTTTTCAAGGTGCACTGATTTCATACTGTTCAAACACACATGTTTTACAATCAATTTATACAGTTAACACAATTATCACAGTGGTCCTGAGGTGATGTATATCCTCAGTTTATGAGGATAACAAGATTAAGAGATTAAAGACAGGTGTGAGAAATTATAAAAGTATTATTTGGGAACTGATAAATGTCCATATTAAAATGAAATCTTCACAATTTATGTTCCTCTGCCGTGGCTCCAGTTGGTCCCTCCATTCAGGGTCCCTGACTTCTCACAAAGATTGGTCACCAGAGAAATGTGAGTCAATCTACCATGAGATGTTATCTCACCCCAGTTAAAATGACTTTTACTCCAAAGATGCCAGCAGCAAGTGCTGGTGAGAATGTGGAGAAAAGGGGGCATTTGTACACTGTTGGTGGAAGGTAAATTGGTACAACCACTATGGAGAACAGTTTGGAAGTTCCTCAAGAAACTAAAAATAAAACTACCAAATGGTTCAGCAATTTTACTGCTAGGCATATACCCAAAAGAAATCAGTATGTCAAAGAGATATCTGCATTCTCATGTTTATTCGCAGCACTGTTCACAATAACCAAGATTTGGAAGCAACCTAGGTGTCCATCAACAGATGAATGGATAAAGAAAATGCACATTTACACAATGCAGTATTATTAAGGTATAAAAAAGAATGAGATCCAGTCTTCTGCAACAATATGGATGGAACTGGAGGTCACTATGTTAAGTGACATAAGCCAGGCATAGAAAGACAAACTTCACATATTCTCACTTATTTGAGGGAGCTAAAAATTAAAATAATTGAATTATCGGAGAGATAGAAAGTAGAAGGATGGTTGCCAGAGACTAAAGGGTAAGTGGGTGGGGGAAGTGGGGATGGCTAATAGGTACAAAAATATAATTAGATAGAATGAATAGGATTTAGCTTTCAACAGCATAACAGGGTGACTGTAGTCAACAATGATCTATTGTACATTTAAAAATAGCTAAAATAGTATAATTGGATTTTTTGGTAACACAAAGAAAGGATAAATGCTTGAGGTGATGGGTACTCCATTTACCCTGATGTAATTATTATGCATTTTATGCTATATCAAAATATCTCATGTACCCCATAAATATGTATACCTGCTATGTGCCCACAAAAGTTAAAAAGATATTTTTAAAAGGGTAAGATTTGCTACGAAGATTTAGATTGGTGCCTTCTCCATTGATGAGTCCCTTGTAATTTAGTCATCCTTCTCTTCCTGGTGCAGAGAGGGAGACTCCCTTACATTTCTTTATAAGTGTAAATTTAAGGGCAACTTACACTTTGTTTTCAGAATTCTCCTGTGTCTACAATTCCTAAAATAATAAGCTTAACATAATACTATGACAAAGAGGCACATTTTCACTGTGCCATATTCTGACCTCTTACAATCTTTTTTTTTTTTTTTTTTTTTTGAGACGGAGTCTCGCTCTGTCACCCAGGCTGGAGTGCAGTGGCCGGATCTCTGCTCACTGCAAGCTCCGCCTCCCGGGTTTACGCCATTCTCCTGGCTCAGCCTCCCGAGTAGCTGGGACTACAGGCGCCCGCCACCTTGCCCGGCTAGTTTTTTGTACTTTTTAGTAGAGACGGGGTTTCACCGTGTTAGCCAGGATGGTCTCGATCTCCTGACCTCGTGATCCACCCGTCTCGGCCTCCCAAAGTGCTAGGATTACAGGCTTGAGCCACCGCGCCCGGCTGACCTCTTACAATCTTATTTTGGGGTGGTATATTCCCATCTCCTAAAATTATATTTCAGAGTGGCATACTTTGGTTCCTCTTCAACAGTAGTTGCTGTTGAATTTAATCAATGTGCACCAAAGTGTTATTTCCAAATTAAAAAATTAACTGTTAGAACATAGAAATAGTCACATTATTTTCTGGCTAAAGGAATTTTACAATAACTTTATTGAATTCTTTTCAAATTTTGTTTACTTTTTTCCAAATTAGGAAGCAAACTATTACATTTTGATTGAGTTTTTAGGAGGAAAGAAATGTTTGGTGTGGCTGTACTTGGAAGGACACTCCTAGAGATTCCACATCTCATAGACTCATTGTTGCCAAGTGACAGCAAGACAGATTGACTGCCAAGTGTGGCTCTTGAGATTTATCACTGATTTTGGACCCAAGTAAGCTTTTGAGTTTAGTCATATTGAACAGAAGGAAATGAAATGATTTATAGTTGAATTTGAGAATCATGAGAACAGCGAGAAATCTGAACCCCCCAGACTCCTGTGCTGCAGGCTCATTTAGTTGACTGGTGTCAAATGATTTCAATTAAGTCATATAGAATATTGTTTTGGGAACTCAGATTTTATTTAAAAAGATATTTATACGATTCTAAAAAAATTATGGCTTATAACTGATATAAGACTATCAGTCCTGCTCACTGTTAAAGTTTTAGAAATAGAACCAATAGTCAGCCTATACTAGATGGTGAGGAGCTTAAAATTGATTCCTGTGAAGAGGAACAAAGATTTCATCTTGACCTAGCGGGAAGTGCTGATCTGTTTCTGTACCAATTACCTATGTCTCAAGTGCTTACAGAAGGACTAACAAGAAGGATTGGTGGGGGTGTAACTCTACTTTGCTTTACTCTTCTTGATTCTAAACAGAAAGAGAAACAAATAATTGTGATATATACACATTTGAAACATGGGTAGAAATGAAAATGACAAATTTGATGTCTGGAAAAAGGTATACGTTTCAGAAAGAAAAAGCATATCTCAACAAACTTTTAAATATTTATGAGAGTAAAATATCAGAATATGTAGTCTTTCCAAAAATTACATGAAAAAGAGTGGTAGCTAGAAAACAATAAAAAATGTCACATTTATTATTTTTTGGTACCTGGCCTTTAGAGATATTTTTCACATTCAAATCAGAAAAATAGTCCATGTCCATAAGGGTTGGAAGAGGCAGACCCCATGTATAGAAGCCAGCATCTGGCTGACTGTATTCCCAGTGAGTGTAACTACCAGATGGTAATGGCCAACAAGGAGCTACACTGTGCTCACCCACAAAACTCTTCTCAAGATAGGCTCATGTTTTTAAACAGACTTTTAAAACAAAAAACTCTAAAAATAGTAAACATTATGTGTAACATCCAGAGGAGGTAAAGTTTGCTTACTTCTCTTCTGTTTCTTTTATTTCCTCTATTTTATTTGTTCTACTTTCTTTTTCTTTCACCATCTGAATGAAGCCTCATAAAACCAACTGGACCCTGTTTATTTAAAAATGTTTAATGAACTCATAAAAATACAGAGCGTGATGGGGCTTCCTTCTGAGAACCAGCATGTATCACTGTGGGCCTGGGATATCTGCTTCAAGAAAAACATGAAGCACAGGATCCCCAGTTCAGAAAAGGAAGAAAACAGGACAGGACCTAAATACCTTCTACGGGAAAGGTTTCACATCACAGACAGAAAATCTTAACAGGCATAAAGTATTAGGATTTAGGTACCAGTTTAGATGGACATTGGGATCACAACAAATTCTAGTTGTAAGAAATATTTATAAATTCTGTAGAGTACAAAGTACTGCAAACAAGAGACAAGTCATTTAGATAGCTAGCCATTCTCCTTGTATCACTAATTGTCATTACATCTTTCTAAACTTGTCTAACAATGGCTTGGCAATGAATAATTTGTGCCAGATTAATTGTCTGACTTTAATCTCTGACATTATGTATGATTTCTGAGAATAATTTTAAAATTAGCATAATATTTAGCCTTTAATATTCTATAAGAATCCTGCTATAAACATGTAAATCGAGCTTATTTCTTTAAGATACTCATGTAATTTCACATAGCTTTCTGGAAGAGTTTTAGAAAAAAAACATTATAGGCTGCTTATTAAAAAATAACAATACTTTTTTTAAATTTCCCTTTTTGGTTTTATTTGAGACAGGGTCTTACTCTGTCACCCAGGCTGGGGTGCAATAAATTTTTGTATGGTAAAAGGAAAATTATGTTGGAGTTAAATTTGGTGAAATAAGTGATAAGAATTTAGAATTACTGTTTTTGTTTATTATAAATTATATTTTATTAATATACAACAGGTAAAATTAGAACATAATCTTTACATAGGTAATATTAGTAAATCTCAAGGAAATAAAAAATTTGTACCAGTTGTTTTAACTCTTACACTTTCATACTAAGGTAATGTATATGTACTTAATGCTTGAACCTATTGTTATTTCAAACTTTCCTCTTTTTCTATCATTTATTACTTTTTGAAAACTAGATCTCCTTTTCATTATCTCCTTAGACAAGAGTTCACCATAGCATTCAGAGGCATAACAAGTAGGTTAAATTCAGTAACCTTTTAACTTCTCAAAGTGAAATGATTAAAAACAAATAAATAAGGTGAGGAGAAGAGAAAGAGATAAAGGGATGTAGAAATTCACAGCCCAACTAAGATGCAAAATCATATGTATTCAAAGTGCTAAAGCATAATCAATTCAGTTAAAATTTTCAGTTAAAATTCTGCCAAATTGATCAATCTAGTGCCCTTACATGTAATATTCAAACAATTTCCAAGTTGAGGTATGAGTTTGGAAATTGCTTTAAAAAGCACGCTGATCTGGGGTTTGGATATGGTGGCTCATGCCTGTTATTCCAGCACTTTGGGAGGCCAAGGCAGGTCGATTGCTTGAGCCCAGGAGTTTGAGACCAGACTGGGTAACATGGTAAAACCCCATCTCTACCAAAAACACAAAAAGAAACCCCCCAAAACAAAAATTAGCCAGGTGTGGTCACATGTGCCTGTAGTTCCAGCTACTCAAGAGGCTAAGGTGAAAGGATCAACTGAGCCTGGGGAGGCTAAGGCTGCAGTGAGCCATGATCATGCCACTACACTCCAGCCTGGGTGACAGAGTGAGACCCTCTCTCAGTAAATAAATAAATAAATAAATGCTGATCAATTAGAAGTAAAACTAGAGACATTATAGCTATTACCATAGAAATGCAAAAGATCATTTGAGTAGTGATCACTACTATGAACACCTTTATGTACACAAACTAGACAATCCAGAGGAAATGGGTAAATTCCTGGAAACATACAACCCTCCTAGATTAAATCAGGAAGAAATAGACAGACAAATAACAAGCAGTAAGATTGAATCAGTAATAAAAAAAGATTACCACCACCACCAACAACAACAAAAAAGCCCAGGACCAGATGGATTCACATCTGAATTCTATCAGACATTCAAAGAAGAATTGATAGCAATCCTATTGAAACTTCCAGATGATGAAGAGAGAATCCTCCTTAAATCATTCTACGAAGCCAGTATCACCCTAATGCTGAAACCAGGAAAGGACTTTACAAAAAAAGAAAACTAATAACCAATACCCTTGATGCACATAGATACAAAAATCCTCAACAAAATACTAACCAAATCCAAGAGCACATAAAAAAGATAATACATCATGATCAAGTGGGTTCATGCAGACATTCAGGAATGGTTTAACATATGAGAGTCAATAAATGTGATACATTACATAAACAGAATTAAATAACCATATGATCATTTCAACAGATGCAGAAAAAGCGTTTGATAAAATCCAGCATCCTTTTATGATCAAAAGCCCTCAATAAACTAGGCATAGAAGGGAATTACCTCAAAATAATAAAATTTGTATATGAAAACCCAGTCAACATCATACTAAATGGGGAAATGCTGAAATTGTTTTCCTTGAGAAACGGAACAAGACAAGAATGTCCACTTTCACCACTTCTATTCAATGTAGTACTGGAAGTCCTAGCCAGGGCAATCAGGCAAGAGAAAGAAATAAAAGGTATTCAAATTGGAAAAGAGGAAGTAAAACTAGTGCTGTTCACTAGTGATATGATCCTATACCTAGAAAACCCTAAAGACTCATCCAAAAGACTCGTAGATGTGATAAACAAAGTCAGTAGTCTCAGGTTACAGAATCAATGTACACAAGTCAGATGCACTCAACAACGACCAAGCTAAGAATCAAATCAAGGACTCAACCCCCTTTACCAAGAGCTTCAAGAAAAATAAAATATCTAGGAATATACTTAACCAAAGAGGTGAAAGATCTCTACAAACAAAACTACAAAACACTGCCAAAAAGAAAATATAGGTGACACAAATAAATAGAAACACATTCCATACTACTAGATGGATAGAATCAATACTGTGAAAATGACAGTACATCCCAAAGTGATCTACAGATTCAATGCAATTCCTATCAAAATATATTATTTTTCATAGAACTAGTATAAAAAATCCTAAAATTTATATAGAACCAAAAAGGAGCCTGAATAGCCAAAGCTATCCTAAGCAAAAAGAACACATTTGGAGGCATCACATTACTGGACTTCAAATTTTACTACAAGCCTATAGCTACTGAAACAGCATGATACTGGTATAAAAATAGGCTCTTAGACCAATGGAACAGAATAGAGGACCCAGAAATAAAGCCAAATACTTAAAGCCAACTGATCTTTGACAAAGCATATAAAACTATAACTTAGGGAAAGGACACCCTAATTCAATAAATGGTGCTGGGAAAACTGGCAAGCCACATGTAGAAGAATGAAACTTGCTCCTCATCTCTTACCTTATATAAAAATCAACTCAAGATGGATAAAAGGCTTAAATTTAAGACCTAAAACCATAACAATTCTAGAAGATAACATTGAAGAAATTCTTCGGGATATTGGCCTAGGCAAAGAATTCATGACTAAGACCCTAAAAGCAAATGCAAAGAAAACAAAAATAAATAAACAGGACCTAATTAAGCTAAAATGCTTTTGTACACCAAAAGAAATAATCAACAGAGTAAATAGACAACCCACAGAATGGAGAAAATATTCACCAACTATGCATCTGACAAAGGACTAGTATCCAGAATCTATAAGGGACTCAAATCAGCAAAAACAAAACAAAAAAATAATAATTCCATCAAAAAGTGGGCAAAGGACAGGAATAGACATTTCTCAAAAGAAGATACACACACGGGCAACAAACATGAAAAAATGGTCAACATCATTAATCATCAGGGAAATGCAAATTAAAGCTATGATGAGACACAACCTTACTCCTGCAAGAATGGCCTTATTTAAAAAGTCAAAAAACAATAGGTGTTGGCATGGATGTCGTGAAAAGGAACACTTACACTGCTGGCAGGAATGTAAATTACTATGGAAAGCAGTATGGAGATTCCTTAAAGAAGTAAAAGTAGATCCCAGCAATCCCACTACTGGGTATCTATTCAAAGGAAAATAAGTGATTATATGAAAAAGACACATACGCTCATGTTTATAGCAGCACAATTTGCAATTGCAAAGATATGGAACCAACCTAAATGTCCATCTACCAATGAATGGATAAAGAAAATGTGGTATCGTGGAAGAGAGTGTGGCGATTCCTCAAGGATCTAGAACCAGAAGTACCACTTGACCCAGCAATCCAATTACTGGGTATATACCCAAAGGAATATAAATCATTATATTTTAAAGATACATGCACATGTATGTTTATTGCAGCAATATTTACAATTGCAAAGACATGGAACCAACCCAAATGCCCATCAATGATAGACTGGATTAAGAAAATGTGGTACATATACACAATGGAATACTATGCAGCCATAAAAAGGAATGAGACCATGACTTTTGCAGGGACATAGATGAAGCTGGAAGCCATCATACTCAACAAACTAACACAGGAGCAGAAAACCAAACAGTGCATGTTCTCACTCATAAATGGGAGCTGAACAACGAGAACATGGACACAGAAAGGGGAACAACACACATTGGGGCCTGTTGGGGGGATGAAGAGAGGGAAAGCATCAGGACAAATAGCTAATGCAGGTGGGGCTCAATACCTAGGTGATAGGTTGATAGGTGCAGCAAACCACCATGGCACATATTTACCTATGTAATGAACCTGCAAGTTCTGCACATGCATTCTGGAACTTAAAGTAAAATACAAAACAAAACAAAAAACAAAATGTGGTATTAATACGCCTAGCCATAAAAAGGAATGGAATAACATCTACTCAGCCATAAAAAGGAATGGAATCCTACTCAGCCATAAAAAGGAATGGAATAACATCAGCAACTCAGATGGAGCTGGAGGTCATTGTTCTAACTGAAATAACTCAGGAATGGAAAACCAAATACTCTATGTTCCCAATGTATGTGGGAGTTAAGCTATGAGGATTCATAGACATACAGAGAGATATAACGGACTTTGTGGACTCGATGGAGGGGGAGTGTTGGGGAAGAATGCAGGAGGGTGAAGGATAAAAGATGACATATTAGATACAGTGTACACTGCTTGGGTGACGGGGGAAACTAAAATCTCAGAAATCACCACTCTAGAATTCATCCATGTAACCAAAAACTACTTGTACCCCACAAGCAATTGAAATTTAAAAAGTTGAAAAATAACACTTAAAAAATATTAAGTAGCAGAGCCAGCATTTAACCCAGGTAATGTGGCCTCACAGCCCATGCTCTGAACTTCTCTGCAATATCGCCTTTCTGCAAAAAGTTCCCTGAAGTATGGTATATCATTCAACACACCAGAAATAACTTAAATGTCCATCATCAGTATAAATGAACTTACTTAATGCAGATTACTATGCAATTTTTAAAAGGTGGGGCTCATCTAGTTGTGGTCCTGCCTCCCAAGAGGCATTTGGCAATAAATATATGAAAGAGAGAGAAAATAAGAACAAATCTGGAGGCATTATGTTACCCGACTGGTCTGTTTTGGGATCAATCTGCTTCCTGATGTTTCAGTTAGCTCTAATTCTTACAAAAAAACTCTTCCAAGTGGGTGCCTTACCCAGCCTTATTTTGCAAATGAGAAATGAGGTTTAGAGAGGCTAAGTTGCTTAAGGTCAAAAGCCTATCAGGTGGCACCCGTGGAAATTTAAACCCTGCTTAGACTGACTTCAAAGCCCCAGTTGGTGCTGTACAATGATGCCTCCTAGTTTTAAAGCAGTCGAATTGCTAGTCTCATTTTGGAATTTGACACATTTTCCAGATGTATCATATTGCTTCATCCATTTTTTGGAATGAAGGACTGATATGGTGGGGTCAGTCCTGTTATAAGAAATTAAAAACATGTATTAGGCTATAAAAGTTCAAATGAAGCAAACAGATACATTTTTGCCTATATTATTGGAATGAAATAATTATCCTGTTTTTATAGATTTTTTTATATGAGTTTTAGCGTTCAGGTAGTGCAATAGACATTTGAAAACCATTGTAGGAGAGGCAACATTTCACCTCTGCCTTCCTAGAATTTTTCAGCTGGACCTCAGAATTAAACTGGCATAAGAAAAATTAGCAGGAGAAAAGCATACAAATGTATTTAATGTAAGTTTGACATATGTCTTAGCCTGTTTGGGCCACTATAACAAAATATCTTAGACTGGGTAATTTGTAAATTACAGAAATTTATTTCTTACTGTTCTGGAGGCTGGAGAGTCCAAAATCAAGGCGCCAGGAGATTCAATGTCTAGGGAGGGCCCATTTGTCATAGACGGCTTCTAGCAGAGAACTCACATGATGAAGGGGGTCAACAATTCCCTTCCACCTCTTCTATAAGGTCACTAAACTCAGGTACGAGAGCTCTGCCCTCATGATATAATCACCTCATAAAGGCCCCATTTCTTATTACTATCAAAGTAGAGACTAAATTTCAACATGTAAATTTTGGTAGGGGGACACATTCAGACCACAGCAATGTGAAATGGGAATCCTCATTAGGAAACAAAGACCCAAAGAAGTATCAAAGTCTAAATGTTTTTACAATATCTTGAACAAAGAGAGGCAATTGTGAAAATATAACATAACTATGTGGGGAGGCTAAAGAAAGATGAATTAACTTAACAAAGCCTGTTTGTATAGAACTCTCTCAGTCTCAAATTCCCAGCCTTGATAAGAAGAATGCTACTTCCCTTCCGGTCTAGGGAGAACGTCTTCCATACGGAAATTTTAACTCCTGCTTTTAGGAAGAAAGGGGGCCAGGTCAGTGTATCCTTTTTGCACCTGCTGGTTTCTTTTAAGTACTTTTAGCTCAAATTAATCTTTATACTAAAGTGACATATTTTGGAATAGCACCTTCTGCTTCCCTTCTCAATGTAGTTCAGGCATACTTTGTTTTATTGACTTTGCTTTATTGAGCTTTGAAGATACTGCATTGTTTGCAAATTGAAGGTCTGTGTCAGCCCTGCTTGGAGAAAGTCTGTCTGTGCCATTTTTCCAACAGTATATGCTCCGTTCATGTCTCTGTGTCAGCATTTTTTAGTAATAAAGTATTTGAATTAAGGTATGTACTTTTCGGGGACATAATGCTATTGCACACTTAATAGACTACAGTATAGTATAAACGTAACTTTTATATGCAGTGGAAAACAATACAATTTGTGTTACTAGTTTTTTTGTGATTTGCGTTTTGTGATGGTCTGAAACAGAACCCATAATATCTACAAAATATTCCTCTATAAACAAATGACTTCAAGCTGAAAAATGAATTATTTAACTATCCTTTTTCTAACTATGTTTAAAGATAAAATTATTTAGTTGTTTTTGTGGAATTCAAAGCATTATGAATTTTCAAAAATACATTGATTTTAGTTATTACTGTGGTTCATGTTAGGGAAAATAATCCTTGTTCATAATTTTTACTGAATTTATTTAAAGTTCAAATTCTGTTTAGGTTTGTCCTCATAAGCATTAGCTTATCAAAAGAATTTTTAGTTGAAAGAAAAAGTTGAGTCCTCCTTTTCTTTTTAATGGTAAATATGTGCCTTTTTCTTATCCTCCCTAAACCAACATCAATGTCAAATAACTGTGTATTGTCTGAGCGTACTTGGTTTTAGCAAAAAACTTGGTTTTGGGTTATAAGTTTGTGTTAAGAATTATGTGGGACAAAGCTGAGCAACTCAGAGTAAAATGTGAGGGGAGACTCTTTCTGTGAATGGAGATTCAGAGGAACAACTGATGTGACAAATATTAAATATTTGAGAGGAGGGTTATATAGCAAAAAGGGCAAGAAACACTCATGTTTGGAATATGAGAAAGTCCAGGGATGATCCAGGTTTGTTGAAATTAGATCAGAGGGTAGGATAAGCTGGCAGATGAGAGTGGACTGTCCATCTGGAATGGCTGAATGGACGAAGAACAGGAGAAAAGGAACTACAAGGAGGCAGAGAAGATTTTCTTGGACACGTATACCGTCTTATGTGAATGAATAGGAGATAGGTTCAGGATGGTTGCTGAGTACAAAAATCAAACATTAGAAATAACTAGACTGTGGTATATGGGGAAAATTCATAATTTTTTCTTCATTAATAAGGTTTTGGAACAACACAAAACCCTTGTATCACAAGACAGATCAACAGGAGAAAAACAGTCAATGTCATTTATGAACATGTATATTTCATGTATACATGAGAGACACCCAAGGAATGAGTGTTTCTCAAAGAAGTGGCTTTGAATTCCGGCTTATATAGCATCTTCAACAAAGAATGGTACATTTATTAGAATAGTTATAACAAAAAAAGACTGAGTTTCTAAGGGAAAAAAACTTGTAGAAAGGCAAATAAATGGCAGGTTAAAGGCTCATTAGTAAAACTTGTTAATATAGATTCCTCTGCATCGTCTCCAGAAAATAAGGATCTAAAGTCTTCAGTGTTACCTTTGTTCTCTCTAGTAGAAGGAAGGCAGGATACCTTTTGTCTTTGTATATCTGTCTTGCTTTTAGGCAAATAGAAGGAAGGCAGAGAGCTTTTCTGTATCTGCTGCTTCTTAACTGCCTTCAGTGTACAATATTTTATATTTTGGTTGGCATATTCTGGTCCCCCACAGTGGGTTTTAGGGAGAAATTTTTACTTAGACTATAAAGCTATCAGCATCTGATTTAAAGATAAAGAGCTAACTAATTGAACCAGACACCTAGAAAGAGATAAGGCAGAAACCTAGAGAAACACTTTTTGCCTAAAAACTTTACCTGAATAAATGAGCTAAATTTCTCCAAGTCCAAAATAATAATGACATGGTTAGTGATCATTTCTTCATTTCTTGTAGTACTAGATTTCCCCAAAATTTCTAAATTGTCCTTCCTAAATTTCTGATCAAGGAATCTTGCTCTCTATCTTAATGATTAAATACTTGCTGTTTTGAATACGCAAGGCTGTGGGTTAAAAGTACTGTTGGTAATGACTTGGGTGGGCATAGTGGAAAGTGACTAAGGGAGAATGCCTGGAAGACTTCTGTTGGTGGGGCCCAGTAGAAGTGATGCCATAGAAAGATTTAGTAGCCCTAAACTCAAAACACATATGTGTGGTTGCATTCTGATTTTACTGCTTACTAGGTATGTAACTTGGGGACAATTTCTTGACTTTCCTTAATCTCAGCTTTTTTTAAATCTGAAAATTGTTCTTGTGAAAATTAAGGGAAATAGATGTGAAAGTTTGTTGTGCGTGAGAGGAATATAGGGTAGAATAAAAGCAAGAGACTTTCCTGGAGTAGGAAAAGGCAAGCAGTGTTTTGCAAAGAGAATTTAATTATGCTGAAGACTAAAAATAAATGCATAGGTACTGGTTTGATACCTGAAACATATTTTCATATTGAATTGCTTTATTTTGATAAATGACCCAATGAAATGACATTTCCATCTAACTAGTTGAGCCTGTGAAAACAGGTACAGCACAATGGTTAAGAATTTGAGCTTCAGCGTCTAACAGTGACCCAATTCTGCCACTTCTTAGCCTAGGGTCCTTGGGCAGGTTGTTTAATCCTGCAGTGTCTGGTACAAAGTAAGCCCTGAATGTGTTGCAGCTCCCATCTGTTGTGGATGGCTTTTAATAATAAATTAAGAATGAGGTGCAAACAGGAAAGGGTGCCACAAAAAGGGTGGAGGAATATTGCAATGTGCCAGTTGCTATTTTCTTTTCAAATGAATAATCTGCCTCAGTATAAGCAATATCCCCAAATACCTACTTATTTGCTACTTGGATGCTCCTAAAAATTTAACTTTTACAAGGCCCTTTCTCTAAGCACCTCTTATTAGGATTTTTATGGAATGTTTTCTAAGGGCTATACTTTTAAAAATAGAAGGGCGATTGATCCAGGAAATTAATTATCCAGGAAAACAAGCTGCCTTCAAAAATCCTATGAAAATGAAACGAATAGGCCTTAAGTGCATCTGGCTTCTCTGTGCCCACCTTGGGAATATTTTTTAAAAATGTTTGACAGAATGACACACAATAAAAACACGTTATTTAAGTGATTTGGGAAATGATGACAATTTGGTTGAAAAAGAGTGTTTGCTTTATATGCTGCTTCTATAGATAAAATAATCATAGAAATTGCCATGACAGGAAAGTCTAAGTTTCTAAGTTTTGTGTGCATTTCTATAAATATCAAGAATATAAATTATGAAGTAAAAAATACAATTTTTGAAAATGTTCTAGTATCTATTCTTGCTTAAAAACTTTTCTAACAATTTAACAGCAATAGCACTATTATAGTTTATTTTGTTGTCACAATAAGAAAACATTGATTTAAATACTTTTCCAATTGTTTTCCCATTTTTATTTCCCTATTGTCATAAGTGAGATGTATTATGTAATAAATAGGAACGAATAGTGAAAGCTTATATTTCACTTTTTTATCCACATCTGGAGGCTTCTTAGTTATTCATTTGTTAAACATTCTGGATCTCACTGGTTCACATTTTGGTAAAATTGGAATTTCCATTACTTTTAATTACTTGCTTAGTAATTATCCTTATAATTTGATCACAGTTCCTAAATGGTGTGCATAAGCCCTCGCAACCATAAGATTTTATTTATTTTATTTTTATTTATTTCTTCTATTTCTTATACCCATAACTAGTGAACAGTTAATTAGCCTTACTAATATAAAAGAATGAAACAAGACTGGAGATATTATTGCTATTAAAGAATACTAATTTTCATGAAATTTTGATTTTTCTCGTAACATTTCAGGGTAAGAACCAGAATTTTCAGAGTATGTATTTATTTTCAATTACAAAAGTTAGTGTGAAATAGCTTTGATGTCAATGTCATCATGTATTATGTTTCAGTAAGTCTGTATTTTCAGGGGAGATCATTGAAGCTTATCATCCATTAATAATTTTGTGCAGAATTTTAAATATAATCATCATTTTCTCGTGTAAAATCAGAAATTCTTTAACATTTAAGTCATGCCATATGCAAGTTAGAAAAATAGATAAAATCTGGGAAAACTTTTACTTGAAATATGATCATTTTGCAAAAAATAAATAAAATTTAGAAATATTCAAGACTCCTCGGAAAACTTTTATAGGCTATCTTTGGTTACCAATGCAAAACACTTTTAGTTTACCAAAGCAGAAGGCAGAGATAAAAATGTTTCACTATAAACAAATTTGTGATCATTTCAAGAGACCAACTGACATGCACATCATAAAAAATAATTTCTAGAATAAGATAGTTAAAATTTAACAAAGCAGTATTTATGTTTCCTGGTAAGTCACTGAATGTATTTCTTCTTCTATAATATTATGACAAAAGGTGAACCATCTTAATATCTTTATGCCTGATTGGCTTTCTAATTATGCAGACATTTGTATTCAGTGTTTGTCCTTCTTAAGAATTTTTAAAGCATTATCAATAGATAAAATAAAGCCTTTATTTTTTCCATTGTAACCGCCTTCAGGATTCTACATACTTAACATTTTCTAAACCCATCTTTTTTCCAGATCCTCAACTCGCTTATTAACAAATTTCAGTATGATGTCCAAATACTGATAATGGAAGCAATTTAATATTGGGTTGTTCAAAAAACGATTTACTATCCAAATTTATATTTTTTTCACAAGGTTATGTTAAAAACAAAGTTAAACAAGCCAAGTTTCCTGCCATACAACAAACTTAATATCTAGAAAATACATCAAGCTCACAGGTAATGCTAAAGTAAGAATTACTCAATTAGCAACTGTTTATTATTCTTTTCCTTTATTTTTTCTTTTGAGATGGAGTTTCGCTCTTGTTGCCCAAGCTGGCGTGCACTGGCATGATCTCCACTCACTGCAACCTGTGCCTCCCAGATTCAACCAATTCTCCTGCCTTAACCACCTGAGTAGCTGGGATTACAGGCACCCACCACCACGCCTGGCTAATTTTTTATATTTTTAGTAGAGACAGGGTTTCACCGTGTTGGCCAAGCTGGTCTTGAACTCCTGACCCAGGTCATCCACCCACCTTGGCATCCCAAAGTGCTGGGATTACAGACATGAGCCACCCCGCTCAGCCTGTTTATTCCTTTTTATAGGTACATCAATGCTACATTAAAACACAGGGGAAAAGGAGAACAAATTAACTTTGTATGCTTAAATTTCAGATATTCTACTCTAGGCTACTGAAATACAGAGAGTGTTACATGGAACCATGCATTTGGAAAATAGGTACAGATCTCCTAGTAATATTGTTGCTCTGTATTCTGAAATCAGAATTATCACACTTTTAACACATCCAGTCTCATCTGATCTTGGAAGCTAAGCAAGGTTGAGCCTGTTTAGTACTTGGATGGGAGAATTATCGTATGTCTCATGAGCTTGGGAGAGACACTTTGCACTGAATCCAGTGTAATTTCCTTTGCATTTTTTTTCTGTCACCTATGTAATCTATCTATCATCTATCCATCCATTCATTCATTAATCTATCATGTGTTTTGATTGTTTTCCAAAAGTAAAATAAAAATATATGTTGTTTTGCTGCTTGCTCTTTCAGTTAATTTGTTGTGACTCATCTGACACATCAATAGATATTTACCTGCATCGTCTTTTCTCATTGTTTAAGACACTATTGTAGGCTGGGCCTGGTGGCTCACACATGTAGTCCTAGATACCAAAAGGCTGAGATGGGGGGATCACCTGATCCCAAGAAGTCAAGACTTCAATGAGCAGTGATTGCACAACTATACTCGAGCCTGGGTGACAGAGTGAGATCCTGTCTCAAGGGGAGAAAAAAAAGACACGAATATGTCTATAGTAAAATACATAATAAATATATAATAAAATACTGCTCATATAATAAATATGAACAGTAAAGGACTGGTAATAAAAACAGGGACTATATATATATCACACAATCAAAACATATGATAGATTAATCTATATTATATATAGATCATATATTATATATAGATTTTATAGATATATATAGATTCTATATAGATAGATTATATATGTAGTCCCTATTTTTTATTACCATTCCTTTACTGTTCATATTTAGTTTGTTCCTTAAACAACACAGTACTGAGCATTTTTCTAACATTGCTAAATTTTCTACTTTGGATAAATTCCTCAAAAGGAAGTGATGATTCAGAAGAGATATAAAATCTAATGAATCAATATCTATTTATATATAAGTTTATATCTATAGTGATAGCCAAATTACGCTTTTAAAGTGTGGTACATATTCTCTTCCATCACCATTTCACAAGCACTCATCTGTCCCCATATCATGTTTTTAAATCTTTACCAAGCTGCTACATAAAAAAGTTCTACATCATTTACTTTTTCTCAAAATTTTCTTAGCTGTAATTGCTTTGCTTCACTTTTTACTAAAATTAGTTATAATTTCCTTTAGCTATAAATGATTTGCTTTATATAATTTAGTGCTATGCAATTTAGCTAATACAAATCCATTGCAATTAACCACCTTACTGCTCTTTAATCCCTTTTCCCCTCTAATTTTGATTTACCTAATATTAATATTAACTATGGCTAAACTTTACTTTGCATTGTCTTTTGTTTCAACTCTACTCCTATGACAGATTAATTTCTGTGCATTTTCATGCATATTTTTCTCCATCCTTTAACTTTTAACTTGTTTTAATAACTCTGTGCCAGATACCTCTTTTAGTCAATATGTGGTAGATTTTTGTCCCACACTCATATTAAATAAACAAATGACCTAATTTATTTTATATCAGGTATATTTTGTAAATTGCTAGTCATTTTTTGTACTTTAATATTTCTTGATATTTCCTTTTATTTGCTGTATTTCTTCTCCTATAATTTGTAAGCTATATAGCTTATTTTCACAGGCAGTTATTGTTAAGCTATTGAGAATATATTTAAGTTTATATGTGTTGAATTATCAGAAGCAGTATCTCTTACTTCTGTAAGATACAGGAATTGGTGTACTTAAAATCCTTGCAGCTTCCTCCCATTACTTTCAGGATTTTTGCAGTTTAGTATTGCTAAATGATTGTTGCATTTTTTTCCCTCATGTGTCCTCTCTGCCTAGAATCTTAGTGTGAGCATTCTGATCTTTAACCATAGTTGTTAGAATGACAGACTTAGTCTTATATCTGTTACTTAAATGACCTCAATACTTGCTAGTCATCCCTAATTTTATGCTTGCTTATGAATGAGTTTTGCATTTTGATTCTTTCGCTTTGGACCACCACAGGGAAGGTTTTAGTAAGGGCAGATAGAGGATGTAGAATTTTGAATTTATTTTCTGAGTATGGTATTGGAGCTACTGATTTCCTGATTCTTGGCAGAGTGAGTATCTCCTAGTGAAGCAGTCCCAAGCCCATGGACTGCTCTCACTGCTCCAGATTAGGGGGACTTTCCTCCAGTTCAGCAAGGTGATGCCTGCATGGCATGATCCTAAACCTTTGTAGAGAAATGAGTTATAAAATCCCCCCTCAGGGGAGCCTTTCTGCTCGTTGGTGTTGCACGACAGCTCACTTTCCTTAGGCTGCAACCTCAGGACACAGTTGTTTTAGAACTCCACGGGAATCTCAGATTTTTCCTGCCTTCTATCCTCCATCCTTCCTAGTTAGAAAGAACTCAGTGGGGTTTTCCAGAGTTCCTTTATCTCCAAAACAATGTACAACTTTCTAAAGAAAGTTGCTATGTGGCTACCCCGATTCATGTCTTCTTGCTGGTTCCATGTCTTGTAGCAATTTCTCCATGTTTGTAATACTGTATATCACTAGTGACATTCTTCCAATTGCCATTTGTGGGCACATAGAACCCTATTAAAATGTCATCTTTCTCTGGTACAAAATAATATTACTTTGGAATGTTCAGTGTACTTGAACATTTCAGTATACCTTCTAATTTTACTAGTTATCACGATTTATTCTTAAGTATTCTAAATCTTTTCAAAAGGAAAAAGCAAAGAAGGGAACTTAAATCATCTTACCAGGGCAGCAAAACCTACTGTCACTTTCAGTGTTATAGCATAGAAAAGCCTGGAAGTGTTGAGTTTGCTTTTAGCCACCAGAGAGAAGGAGAGAAATTGGCTATATACAAAAGAAGTCAGCTATCTAACAGATGCCTCCAAGGAATATACAGAAAAGGGCCTGGTCTTTCATCACGTACATATGTGAGGCAGCCTTCAGTTTCAGTACTATAAAGGGATCTATGATTAAAAGAAGAAGCAAGGTTTTGGCGATTTTTCAGAAGGATGTTTTAGCTTCCCACACAGTCCCATTTTTCAACCTGCTAGAAATCAGTGCTTTAAAAAGATTCCTTACAGCTGCTGAACTTGATGTCTGCTGACCAAGCAATTCTCTGTTAGGCTAAGTATGCAGGATCCTGGGCTCAAGTGGAGTCACACTTAGATTTTGAGCCTCAGTAAGATTGAACATATATGGGAAGAAAATTTAATGTTCAGCAAAAATTCAATACCCAGCAAGTTAGAGAAAGAAAAACACCAATATCCCCTGGTAGAGTCTTCCCCATTTTTGAAATTCTGGGCATGTTGCATTACAACTACCACAATGAGGGTGGATGGAAAGGGAAAGGCCTGCTTCCATAGCTATAAAACTGTAAAGATGAGGCACTACAGAAGGCAAAATGCCCTGTCGGCAATATCAGCATCATCTGGAAACTTACTAGAAACACAAATTCTTGGGCTCTACTTCAGACATTCTGAATCAGAAAGTCTATGATGGAGCCCAGCAATGTGTGTTCTAGAAGTCCTGTTGGAGATTTCAAGGTGCCCTAAAATTTGAGAACCATCGATAGTCCACAGAGGCCTTAACTGCCTATGTCCATTTTGATTGATTTTTAAAAAGGTTGGCTCCAGGAATCAAGACAGGCTGAAAGCACACTCACACTTCACCAGATCCTTTTATAGACAAGAAACCCTGTTAAAAATGAGCATGAACAATTGTTCTGAAAGAAGTGTGCTGATTCCAATGCCCAGGGCTGCCTCTAGCTCAGATAGTCTGTGTTTGGCTGCTTTCTCCTGGAGTTTCCTTAGCTCCAGAGCATGCTGGCCATTTGAACATAATCCTTTCTTTTGACTGCCTCAGGTTTCAGGGAGATTGCAATGTCCCCAGGGTTGTCCTTTGTGCACATAATAACCTGGCCAAGGTGTGTGAGTCAGAGGCCCACATTCTGGTCATATCTGCCTGGAAAATCTGGTTTTGTCGTGAATCAATCCTGCTCCGGATTTCATGTTCTCTACCTTATTTAGTGTTGACATTTTTACATTTGAGTTGAGGTAAAGCAGAAGAGACCAAACACAAAACATATCTATTCTCCAAGTGTACTTTCCCTAGATTTGTTTTTAAAATTCTTAAGCCTCTGCCAGGAAAGTAATTAGCAGTCCAGATAAGAGAGCACCTGTGCCAACTACATGTCTGCCACCATGCGTGTATAAAAAGAACCATAAATTTGATTAGAAAGTTACAGATAGTTTGCAGGCCCATATCTCACTTTCAGGAGATAGGAAGTTAAAAGGAAAATTTAACAGGAAAGAGGATGGTTTCTATCTCTATGTCACCATTAATCATTGTATTTTAGAGGTAAATGTTCAGAGGTTCTTGCGAATGAGAGAGAATTGAAGAAGCAGAATGTAAGGGCAGTCCTCTGCTATTCTACTTCATTCTGCTCTCATCTTTATGCATTGCTGCTTATTCTCTTTTGTGACATCAATAGCAAGAATCAAGCCACAGCAAGAGTACCTACAGACAAATGCCAAAAACCCACAAACAAATAAACTAGAAAAGAATATACTAAAATAAGAAAGGAAATCTAGGTAGTGTTGGAAATTTTTTTGGAAAAGATTTGGGAGAAGTAGAGCTGTGTCTGGGATGCAGGGATATCTGGGAGGGATCTGAGAGATGGTGTCACAGGGCCAGAATCAAGGTAAGCAGATTGCTCACCAAGGTGTCAAGTTGGAATCATCAGGGATCAAAGAGAAGAGTGAGATGGAGTTAAGTGGGTTTGGAAAAGAGAATGGGAGGAAGAACATACTGAAGACCTGGGACTTGGGGAGGATGGAGGCAAGGTTTTGTAGGGCAGCAGTGACTTTTTTCCTAGGGTAAAAAGGAACCATTCAAATGCTGAGGGAATTCAGATAGACAGCATTTGAATTAGACAGTGATTCTGGGGACCACAAGCGTAAATTAATATGCAAGGCCCCGATGTTGTGGAGAGTATCAGACCTTAGTGTCTGGCTTCAGGAAGCCTGCAAAGTAATTGGGCAGATCATGCAAATGCAAGTGGTCTCATGCCAAATTACAGGCTCAGGGCTAAGGCAGAGCTTTGCCTTTGAAAGTGCCCAATAAATTTTTGATGTTGGTGACAGTTTTGACTTTTTTAAGACTTCAAAATTGAGTGAGTGACAATAAGTTGTTAGAATTTCCCTCAAAAAATAAATCTGGAGAAACATACTGGAATTCTAAAAATGGAAATTTAACATTTGAAAGAGACTTAGAAGTAACTTGATGAATGTTGTTATGAAAGAGGCTTTGTGAATTAAAAGCAGACTTTAGAGGAGAAAGATAGGTTAATTTTCTAACCCTTTGAAGCCAATGGCTCAAAATCTCTTAAAACCAAAACTGTTTAATGTGGTTCCCCTGATCTAATTGACATTCATCAGGACCTACTATTTATTTTACAGTGAAATATAATATCATAGTATTCTAAGTAGCTGGATTAAATAGTAGTATAGCATATTCTAAAGTTCTTTGTAGAAATTTTGGAATCCAGGGAAGGCAAAACTCTCCCCACCACTTCAAACAGCCTGTTCGAGATCTTCACACGGATTTCCACGTACGTCTCTACACCTCTACCTACCTGTCTAAAATGCATTTTATTTATTTTTTATTTATTTATTTTTCAGCTTAACGAGATCTCAATTATCTTCATTGCGATTCTAGAATCAGATAATACTTTATTCCATGAAGCAAAATAAATGTTCCTTGAAATGCATTTTAAACTTACCATATCCCAAACAAAATTCCACTTAATCCCTACCAAATTTCTCTGTTTTCCTTATTTTGCTAAATGGCAACAGGATTAGTTCTGCTGCTCAGGTCAGAAATATTTACATTTTTTTTTTTCTGCTCTTTCACCCCCAAAGTCTAATTAAGCCAGTCCACTTCTGAGCACCTCCAGCACTGCACCTTTTGTTGGCCACACTCATCTTTCACTACGGTTGGTATGACAGCCTCCTAAAGTGTCTCCTGGCTCCTATGCTTGCTCCTGCAGGCTATCATCAACACAGCAGGTTATAGCAAAAGTCCCATCAAGTCACTTCTATGTTTTGAAACTCTCCAGTGGCTTCCCACTGTCATCAGAAAACTGGATTATTCATCATCAAATGCCGTAGCTACCGCTCTGATGGCATATTCTCCCACTCCTCCCCTCATTCAAGCCACTCTGGTCATTGGCCTCCATATATTTTTCTTTGCTATTCCCACTTCCTGTAATGCTCTTTTCCAGAGGTCTGAGTCACTTAATCCCTCATTTCTTCAAGTTTAGGCTCACAGATCACCTTCAAGGAAGGCCTTCCCCAGACACACGCTATGAAGCTGTACACTGCCCCTCCCACAGACCCTCCTTATATGCCTTCTGTGCTTTACATTTCCTTCCTTTAATTTTAACTAGATTTCTTATCGACATCTGATTCTGTATATTTTACTTGTTTGTTCATCCTCTCTAGTTGGCATAATGTAATCACCATGAGAACGGAAGCTGGCCAGCTTTACCTATTACTCTCTCCTTAGCACCTGAAACTGCTTCGGCCACCATGGGCACTTTCCATACACACCCTTTACTCCATGCTTCTGCTGGATTATCACTCTTGCTGGATTATCACAAAAGCTCCCCAAATACCCTCCTAGATTTCACCAATCCAAAGATGAATATTATGTTTTTAGTACTGCTTTTACCATATGAGGCATATAAATGAAAACTTTCAAAGCTTCCTGCTACACGAAGTTTAGTTCCTCTGGTTTGCAAGATTGCATCTGAATTTATCTTACCTATCTAGATGTTTGTTACTTGCAACGTATTCAATTCGTATTCAATTCAAAAAAACATTTGGCAAATGTCTACTCTTTAGTTAGATATTGTTTTCTTCCAGAAAGTACTCAGGGAAGATTACAAATATTTTATATATGTGTATGAGTGTGTGTGCTTCTCCATGATAATATATGGAAGGATGACTCCTCATGAACCTGAAATCTGAATGCCATTTCAGTCCAACAGGAAAAAATTGTTAATTTGGTTATTTAAATCTTCTCTCATCTATCACATGGTTCAACTGAATTGACACTCAACATCAGGGAATTTTTTTAAGGGAATTATATCAACTTATTGGGTGTTTTGGGTTTTTAAAGTATAAAAAAAATAGCACAAGTCACCATCCATTCTCTCACTGTTTATATTATTTAAAACTCCCTCCTCATTATGGATTCGGCTGCTGTGTGTCTTTATTTATCCTTTTAGTCCAGTAATTGGCTGCTACTTGGTACTATTTTCAGTCTCCTTGCTTTTTCTTACAGAGTGAAACATCAGGATCAGTTGGATCTCATAACATCACCAAGCAAGCAAAATTGTAACTACTGCTATTGCAACCAATCCTCTTAACGAACTCTGACCTCTATTCTCTTGACTAGTCCATCTTCCTTAAGTCTATCTTGTAAGAGCCAGAAACTTTTCAGCAACATTTATTTAAAAAATATTTATTGATCATGCACATGTACTAGGTACTATCATAGGCTCTGTGATAGGTACAATAATCTCTGTGGATATAAACTTTCATTGCCTCATTCACTGTTAAGATTAAGTCAATGGAAGGTGATTAATGACACAGACTTTGGAATGGAATTTACTAATATTTATAACAGCATTTCCTCTAGCAAGATCTCACTGGCCAGTATAAAATCCAATCTCAGTCAGTTATTTTAAATTCAATCACGTTTACTGTCTTTATCAGCCCCACTTGTATCCCACTTCAAATACTCTCTTCCTCACCTCTTCTTGACAACTATTTCTTCCCATGCTTCAAGTAGGGACAAGCAACTTTGTGCAAATGCAAAGTTCAGCATCTTGACTCATCCTGGATTCTTTCAGATCTTATTTCCTGACCCAGGATGGCCAATGGGAATTATTCAATACAAATGTATGTGCAACTCAAATGCTCAGGGATTTTAGTGCCCAAGGCCCACCCTTGACCAGAAACCTATGAATAAGTGCTTTGTCCTTTCATCCTTCAAGTGGACACACCTCATTAGGCTCCTCAAAAATTCTTGTGGGGTTGAGCAACAGCCACCTGTCCGGGGTTGGCTCAATGACTCATGCTGTGTTGCCTTTCCTCCTTTCATGTTTTACACTCACGTCCCTCACTCCTGCCTCCCGGGTCAAACAACCACTCATACATAAGCCTCTGCCTCACACCCTGCACAGGGTGAACCAGGCTAAGAGCTTAACCTTAAATATATGCAGCATAATTATTACCACTTTTCAAGGGAATATAGTTATAAGTATACTATAGTATTCTATACAAAATCCCCAATATAGGGCTGGGCCACATTTTCTTTTCTTTATCTCCAAGATGAAATAATCACTAAGAAGTACCTTAAGAAATCTCTTTTAGAGTTTACAATGTACCAAGCTCTATCTAAACTAGACTTTAATTACATAAAAATAGGAAAAACAAAATCTTTTCCTTTAAGACACTTGCAGTGTTTTGGCAAACACAGACATCTACGTAAATAATTAAATCACAGTTGAAGTAAGAGCTGTGGTAAAGATTTGCACAGGTGGTAAGACTTTTGGAAGAAAACCTTCAGAAAAGAGGAGAATCTAGAATGAAAACCTAGAAACAAGCCAGATAGTAAAATGCAGAGGGATGGTGCCGTGGGGAGGTGTAGATATAGTCTGCCAGAAGTAATAGTATAGTGACACAGAGGCTTAATAACAAAATTCCTGAAAAAAGTAAAAGCAGTTTGGAGTTTATGGAGTATAAATTCCATGCTGGAGGATCGAAGAAGATGAATTTGCAGACACAGGTAGGGATTATGCAATATAGAGACTCAAATGACTTATGAAGGAGACATAACTCATCTTGTAGGTAATGAGAAGCCAATAAAAATGGTAGTTCTAAAATCCTTGTGAGTCAAGGATTATTTTGAGAAGCTGGCTAAAATTAGTGTCTCTCTCTCCAAAAAAAGATCACATCCACCCACAACTCTTCATTCCATTCACTGTGAACTATTGTGATTATATACTCATGTTAAGACTGCTTGCTCACCAATCTAGCCATAATATTCTCATGCTTTATTTTAAAGCAAGATGTCTTAACATTATACTCATAAAATATTTAGAGCAACATGAGTATACCCATGTCTTAACATGAGTATAATGTTAACATGAATATAATGTTAAGACCTCTTGCTCTAAAATATTTAAAATATGAGAAAAATATGGCTGGATTTGTGTTTTGGACATTCTAGTAGCCATATGGAAAAGGGGTTTCTAAGTATGGCTGTCTGTAAGGAAACTACACAATAATCCAGACAAATCAAGATAAGAAGTCACACTATGGCAGTACTATAAAGAAGTGATGGATTCGAGACATTTCTTTAAGAAGTAGATTCAGCAAGACAGATTGGTTTGCCAGGTGCAATGAGAGGCAGAGTGATTCCGAAGATGAGTTTGCTTTTGGACATGTTGCCTTTGAGGAGCTTATCTTGCATACAAGTAACATGTCCTATAAGAATTTGGGTACGCCAATCTTGAGCTGATGGTTTAAGATAAAGATTTAAAATTTCTCAACCTATATGAACTTAAAAAAGCTATCAAAGTGGATGAGATGATTCAGGGAGATGATTAGAATTGGAAAAGGAGGGCCTTGGATAGAGCTGAGGGAAAATATAATATTTATGGGTTTACAAAGAGAGAAAGCCTTTAAAAGAGACTGAGAAATGGTAGTCAGATATGCAGGAGAGACAAGGGCCACAGAAGAAAAGCAGTGACTGCCTTAAGAACAAATAGATATTAATACATCTATTTGACCACAAGGTCAAATAAAGACAAGGGCTGCACATTTCCCATTGTGCAAGGCAATTAGGAGGTCAGGCAGTCGGCATAAGCTGTTTTCTCGTGGTGGAGGCACAAACAAAATTAAAATAGGTTGAGGGGTGAATAAAAACTGTGGATGTAAAGGCATTGAATGAAAAATATGGGAGTTTGGCTCAAAGAGGATTGAGCATGAAAAGGAAACAGCTAGTTATTTTACATAATTAAGGGAGGTATTTTATTTTTGTGGGTTTTTTTTTTTTTTTTTTAAGACTGAAAGAGAAGTGAGCTTGTTCATATGCTGTGGGAAATGATAGTGGAAAAAAACAGAAAAAATACTGGTGGTGGGGTGACAGTGGATAAAATAGGTTGATGAGACATTGAGATCCTAATCTTTCCAGCATAATGGATAACCTCAGCCTTACACAGGAGACAGGGCCTCTTGTGCTCTGTGCATTGGAAAGGTGGTGAATACAGATCAGGGTGAAGATAATTCTGGAGGTGGTGTGTGAGGGCAAGATGAGGCCTGTACTCCTGATTACATCATTGTTCTGGGTGACACAGAGGAGAACTGATGGTGAGATTTTTGAAAATACTTTCAAAGGAATGGAAAAAAGAAAGACAACCAAGAAGTTCAAGTTTAAAGTTAGAGATCACAGATTTATAGTCACCAATCCTAGAATGATGATTTTCTCGAGTATTGTTCAGTAGCACATGTGCGGGAAAAACGGTAGGTGAATATAGGCTTGAAGTCTGCCTTTGCAGGAGTGACAGAGGACAGGGGTGCAGAGAAGCTGAGACAATGAGTCCCAACTGAGCAGGGAAGGCAAGGAAGCAGGAGGGGACATTCCCTGATACTCAGGGGAAAGAATAGGGAAATGGAGGTTTGTTAATATTTGGTTGGATGGAAAGTATTAAGGAGAGTGACACTGTGAAAGAGCCTGAAGGAGGTGAGTTTGTTTTCGGAGACCAGAACACGGGGCTTACAGATTTCTGCCGTGAAGCAATTCCCAGTCTGTCCTTAGGTTAAGGAAGGTGAAGTGGAAGGGAAGATCTCCAAATGTGAGGAGGTCAAGGGACTTTAACATTAGCAGGTAGATACACATGAATATCAAAATCACTCAGGATAATAACACTTGAGTTGAAGAAGAAAATTCCAAGCCTGACCCAAGTTGCTGCAGACAGAGAGAAGAAAGTTATACATAATCCTGTGCTATCTCAGGTTGGTGGGTCAGGCAGCCTCCCCGGGAGAGGAGGTACTGGAAGAGTCTTAGAGAAAAGGGATGTGATATTCTTAGGGGAGACTTTCCAATATGAAAACGACGAGCAGCCAACATTCTGTTTAGGGGCTGAAAATTTAAGGGAGTTTGTTTAATATGGAAAAGGAGTTTTAGAAAGCAAAGCAAAAAGTTTTGGGAGTATGAGTAAAACTCTTATGGTAAAAAAACAAAAAACAATTTAACTTTTATTTAGACTGTATTTCCCGGACTTGCCCACACACCCCTTGTTTGCACAGTACCCATTAACCTCTTACAGAAGTGGTGCTGTGTGGATTACAGCTTGGGAAACATTGGCAGAGCACTCGAGGATGGCAGGACTGTGAAGCATTCCGCAATGGAATTGGTGCCAAGTCATGGTAAACTCAGCTCTTAAGGTATCTGGAGGGCACTGTGTGGACAAGGACAAGCCAGCTGCAAGGCCACCCAATTTGTTGAGGTTTTGTCCATAGCCATTGGTCTCTTCCACTAAGATATATTAAAGCCTATCAGGGACAGTTATAATTTCTTTGCATCTCTATGACATTTGGCTTATGCTTGAGCATATTAATAAGTGCTAAATAAATATTTTGTTTTATTGATGAATACAACAAGCAAACAAAAATTACAGCACTGTTTTTAGATCTTGCTTCCTTCTGTCTTTGTTGGAAATTTATTTTCTTTTTAGGATTAAAAAAAATTTACTTTTTTTAGAGATAGGGGCGCTCACTCTGTCACCCCAGTTGGAGTGCAGTGGCATGATCATGGCTCACTGCAGACTTGAACTCCTGGCCTTAACCGATCTGCCTGCTTTAGCCTCCCAAAGTGCTGAAATTACAGGAGTGAGCCATCACACCTGGCCTGGTGTTTTAACTTAATATTAAATATCCCAATGTGTTGGAGTTCATTGTGAATTTTCAATAATAATTTTTACTCATACCTTTTAATATTTAATGCATCTCTGTACCTTCTCTCTTTGATATGATTTTGATAGAATGGTCCTGGACAAAGAGAGCCCACAACAGAATATCTGATATTGCTGAATACTGAAATTGATTATCCAAAGGGAATATAATAAAAAGTAGAGAATATTTGAAAAATATGTGGCTAATTTATTTATTTAAAAGTGGCCTTTTTACAAAATTAATTAAAAGTACAAAACCATACAAAGTTTAGCAAAAAATGTTACAACTTTCAGGAAATTCCCCTTGAGAATTGTTTAATTTTCTTATACAATACAGTAAGTGTGATTGCATATACAGAAGGTAATAAGTAAGTATAAATGTATAATAGAGGGATGTGCAGAATTTAATATTATAAAAATTATGGTGCATATATAATTCACATTGTAATTACACAGAAGATCAAGAGATATGCATATATGATTGAATTTGTAAAAGTCAAAAAGCAAATTATATGAGATTCTGCTGTGGTGTATAAAAGCAAAGATATAAAATGGCTGAGAATTATAACATTTATAAAAATTACAACTTATATAACATTATAACATTTGAAGCAATCCAGTATAGTTATAAATTATGCCTGTATTTATTGTTCTCTCCTGAGGAAGGCTCAGTGTCTATGAGAAGCCTGGGCAGTCACACCTTAGGAATCTTTACCTCCACTGCTGATACATATCTCGACCCACAGGTCTTAAAGCTTAGGTTGGTTGATTTGGAAGACTGTGTTTGATAAACCTCTGTGGAATCAAGAAAACCCTTTTATGACTCCCAGACCCTGATGCTAGGCGAGCACACTGTGTGGCCTCTTGTTTTCCTTCCACTCAATTCCCATTTGGGGTTTAAGTGAAAATATGTGCTTCTAAACTTTTCTACGATCAGACTGAGAAGAAAAGCAGATTCTACCTAGATAAATCCTGGCATGTATAGCATGTATATAACAGGAAATATAGAAGACTTCTCCTTAATGGTTAGAATAGCAAAAATCTTATATTAAAATGGCTTTAGTGAACTTATATTTCTATTTTGAACATGCACATCTGAGTTTAGAGTCTTGAAGTTCACAGCCATGTTCCCCATGGTGCATAGTTCACACTTCACAATTTAACATTATGAGATGTTTCAATGACCATTTTTAATTATTTAGGCTTCAAGGAGACAATCTGGAAGAAAGGACAGAAGAGTCACTACCAATGCTTCATTCTCCAGATGAAAAAATCCCAGATTCATTCGGTAAGTTTTAAGTTCAACAATATTTATTGCAGTTCTAGTGGCACTTAAACATTAAAGAAATAAAGGAAAAAAGTAAACCAGACATCTTCCTTTGCGTGAATTCACTGTAGCTGCAGGTTACGTATCTACCACTGGCACACTCCTTGGGGCTGTTTGTGTCAGGATAAGAGCAAAGGATAGAAGGAATTGAGAAGTGTGGATTCTGAGGAGTAATCTCTTTATGCCCCTGTTCTGTTTAAGGTCCAAACAGATCAACTGTAAGTTGGCTACTCCCTATATTATGTCACTAATTCAAACTTTCGAAATCCATGTTGTCAGCTGGATTTCTAGAAAATGAAACTGTTTCTCTGCCCCTTGTCACTTGCTATACCCGCTGCTCCCATTCTCACGTCATTGATCCAGTCATTCTTCTTGGGCAGAAATGTCAATATCATACTTGACAATATCATACTCCATCTCTCCCAGCCCTGTTTTAAATTGGTCTCCATTTATGTCAATGTCACTTCAGAATTTCCTCCCAGAGTCAGCCTCCTTTGTATTTGCCCTAATATTGCCTGGTCTATGTCTTTTCCCTCTTTCTCCATCAAGTATAACTCCCTTCTTGGCTCTCCTTGGACAATCTCACCCCTCTTTGGTTCATTGTTTTTCTGAAAATAAAGCTGCTTATTTCATTTCCATTTTCTATAGTACAAAATGGAAATTCCTTAACTTAGCAAACAAACTTAATATCAGAGCAATTCAAAATGTTTGTTGTATATGTAAATAAGTACAGGTAATGTCACTCCAGTGCCATCTAAGGTACATCACATCTTCATCAGTCAGCGTAAGAGCAAAACACAGTCCATATATTCAACCTGGTTAGTTAGAAGATAGACTATAGGAAAGTATTTTTCTTACACCTGGATTGAGAAGGACCTCTTCAACAGTACAAAAACATCTCCAGCCATAAGAGAAATAATTGGAACATTCAACTGTAGAAAATTAAAAACTCATGTTTATCAAAAGATGCCCAAAGACGCTCAAGATTAAGATGGTGACAGGAGGCAGGACCAGATTGCAGCTCCCACTAGGACAGACAGAACAGTATGTGGAGACTCACATCATGAACTTTTGCTCCAAGAAGTACCGCAGGAGCATACCAAGAAAGCCGAGAGAATCCACAGACTATTTGAAGGAAATGGACCACCACTGCAGGCTCCCTGAGATGCAAAAGTTTGTGAGTCTTCTTACTTTCTAGATGAGGAGACTCATGGTCTGGGGCAAGTTCTCAGCCCTGATCACTTGTTGCCTGGAAATAAACTCACTGCTGTTGAGGTGGCACAGTGGGTGTGAGACCAGCCTTTAGGACTATGGGCTGCCTTGGAACTGGGTGAAGCCTGTGACTGCTGGCCTTCCCCTACTTCCTCGGCAACCTGTATGACTCAGCAGAGGCAGCCATCATCTCCCTGGGAATATAACCCCATTGGACTGAGAACCACACTCCCATCCCCCACAGCAGAAACAGCAAGTCCCACACAAGAAGAGGCTGAGCTCAGACATACCTATCTCTGCTCCTACCTGGTGGTCTTTCTTTACCTGCTGTGGTAGCCAAAGACAAAGGGCATAATCTCTTGGGAACTCTATGGCCCTCCCCACCACCTGAGAAACCTGAATACTTAACCAAGTGTTCCTAGGGCGGGTTTGCATCCTCCTCATAGGGCCAATGCATTCTTGAAAGCACTACTTCCTGGCTGGAGGCCAACCAGCACACTAAACAAAAACATAACCAAAGTCCCTTACAGAGTCCACTTCACTCCCCTGCTACCTCCTCCAGGGCAGGTGATGGTATCCACAGCTGCAAGACCTGAAGACTGATCACATCACAGGACTCTTTGCAGACCCTCCCCAGTACCAGCCCAGAGCCCGGTAGCTCCACTGGATGACTAGACCCAGAAGAGCTAAAACAATCACTACAGTTCAACTCTCAAGAAGCCTCATTCCTAGGGGAATGGGGAGAACACAACATCAAGGGAACACACTAAGGGACAAAAGAATCTTAACAGCAGTTCTTGAATCCTACATCTTCCTTCTAACATAGTCTGCGCAAATTAGAAGGAACCAGTAAAACAATTCTGGTAATATGAAAAAGCGAGGTTAATACCCCTAAAAGATCATACAAGCTCACCAGCAATGGATTCAAATCAAGAGGAAATCTGAATTGCCAGAAAAAGAATTCAGAAGATTGAATATTAAGCTAATCAAGCAGGCATCACAGAAAGGTGAGTCCAACTTACATAAATCAAAAACATAATTCAGGATATGAAATGAAAACTCTTCAGTGAAATAGGTAGCATAAATAAAAAATAATCAGAACTTCTGGCAGTCAAAGACACACTTAGAGAAATGCAAAATACACTGGAAGGTATCAGCAATCAAATTAAAAAGCAGAAGAAACAACTCCAGAGCTCAAAGACAAGGTTTTTCAATTTACCCAATCCATCAAAGACAAAGAAAAAAGAATTTTAAAAACATGAACAAAGCCTCCAATGAACAAAGCCTCCAAGAAGTGTGGGACTGTGTTAAATGTCCAAACCTAAGAATAGTTGATGTTCCTGAGGAAGAAGAGAAATCTAAAAGTTTGGAAAACATATTTGAGGGAATAATCAAGGAAAATTTCCCTAGCCTTGGTAGAGATCTAGAACTCTGAATACAAGAAGCTCAAAGAACACCTGGGAAATTCGTTGCAAAAAGATCATTGTCTGCGCACATAGTCATCAGGTTATCTAAAGTCAAGACGAAGGAAAAAATCTTAAGAGCTTTGAGGCAAAAGCATCAGGTAACCTATAAAGGAAAACCTATCAGATTAACAGCAGATTTCTCAACAGAAACTCAAGCCAGAAGGGATTGGGGACCCATTTTTAGCCTCCTTAAACAAAACAATTGTTACCCAAGAATGTTATATTCAGAGAAACTAAGCTTCATAAATGAAGGAAAGACACAGTCTTTTCCAGACAAATAAATGCTGAAAGAATTTGCCACTCCCAAGTCAGCAATACAAGAACTTCTAGAAGGAACTCTAAACCCTGAAATAAATCATTGAAATACACCAAAGTAGAACCTCTTTAAAGTGTAAATCTCACAGGACTCATATAACAATAACACAGTGAAAAAAAAACTTGGGTATTCAGGCAACACACAGCACAAAGCATAGAATACTACCTCACATCTCTATACTAACATTGAATGTAAATGGCCTAAATGCTCCACTTAAAATACACAGAATGGCAAAATGGATAAGAATTCACCAGCCAAGTTTCTGCTGTCTTCAGGAGACTCGCCTAACACATAAGGACTCATATCAACTTAAGGTAAAGGGGTAGAAAAAGGTATTCCATGCAAATGGACACCAAAAGCAAGTAGGAGTAGGTATTTTTATATCAGATGAAACAAACTTTAAAGCAACAGCAGTTAAAAATAAACAAAGTGGAACATTATATAATGATAAAAGGACTAGTTCAACAGGAAAATGTCACAATCCTAAATATATATATAAGCCTAACACTGGAGCTTCCAAATTTATAAAACAATTACCACTAGATCTAAGAAATGAGATAGATGGCAACACAATAATAGTGGTGGACTTGAATACTCCACTGACAGCACTAGACAGGTCATCCAGACAGAAAGTCAACAAAGAAACAATGGACCTAAACTTGACAGATATTTACCAAACAGTCTACCCAACAACTGCAGAATATACATTCTATTCATCAGCACATGAAATATTCCCCAAAATAAACCATATGATAGGCCACACAACAAGTCTCAGTAAATTTAAGAAAATCAAAATTATATCAAGTACTCTCTGAGACCACACTGGAATAAAATTGGAAATCAAATCCAAAAGGAAGCTGCAAAACCATGCAAATACATGGAAATTAAATAACCTGCTCCTCAATGATCATGGGGTCAACAAGGAAATCAAGATGGAAATTAAAAAGTTCTTTGAACTGAACAATAACAGTAACACAACCTATCAAAACCTCTGGGATACAGTAAAAGTAGTGCTAAGAGGAAAGTTCATAGCATTAAATGCCTACATCAAAAAGTCTGGAAGAGCACAAACAGATAATCTAATGTCATACCTCCTGGGACTGGAGAAACAAGAACTATCCAAACCCAGAAGAAGAAAAGAAATAACAAAGATCAGAGGAGAACTAAAAGAAACTGAAACAAAAATATTACAAAAGATAGATGAAACAAAAAATTGGTTTTTGAAAAGATAAATATAGTAAGATTAACCAAGAAAAGAAGAAAGAAGATGCAAACAAGCTATATTAGAAATGAAACAGGAGATATTACTACTGATACCACAGAAACACATAGATTATTAAAGGCTACTGTGAACATCTTTACATATATAAACTGGAAAACCTAGAGGAGATGGATAAATTCCTGGAAATATACAACCCTTCTAGATTAAACCAGGATGATATAGAATCTCTAAACAGACCAATAACAAGCAGTGAGATTGAAATAGTAATAAAAAATTGCCAACAAAAATAAGTTAGGGACCAGATGAATTCACAGCTGAATTCTATCAGACAATTCAAAGAAGAATTGGCACTATTTCAAAAGATAGAGAAAGAGGTAATCCTTTCTAAATCATTTTATGAAGCCAATATTACCCTAATGCCAAAACCAGGGAAGGACATAACACAGAAAGAAAACTATAGACCAGTATCCTTGAACATACATGCAAACATCCTCACAAAATGCTAGTAAACCAAATCCAACAGAGTATCAAAAAGATAATCCACCAGGATCAAGTGGGTTTCATACCTTGGATGCAGGGATAGTTTAACATATGCAAGTCAATAAATGTAGCATAGCACATAAACAGAATTAAAAACAAAAATCACATAATCATCTCAATAAAGGCAGAAAAAGCATCAGACAAAATCCAGCATCCCTTTAGGATTAAAACCCTCAGCAAAATTTTTATAGAAGGTTCATACCTTAAGGTAAAAAAGCCATCTATGAAAAACCCACAGCCAGCATTATACTGAATAGGGAAAAATTGAAAGCATTCTCCCTGATAACTGAAAGAAAACAAAGATGCCCACTTTCACCACCTCTATTCACGTAGTACTGGAAGTCCCAGCCAGAGCAATCAGACAAGAGAAGGAATAAAGGGCATCCAGATCAGTGAAGAGGAAGTCAAACTGTCACTGTTTGCTGATGATATGATTATATACCTAGAAAACTCTAAAGACTCATCCAAAAAGCTCCTAGAACTGGTAAATGAATTCAGCAAAGTTTCAGGATACAAAATTAATGTACATATCAGTAGCTCTGTTGTATACCAACAGCGACCACACTGAGAATCAAATCAAGAACTCAAGCCTTTCCATAATATCTGTAAAAAAAAAAATACTTAGGAATATAACTAATCAAGGACATGAAAGACCTCTACAAGGAAAACCACAAAACACTGCTGAACGAAATTATAGACCACACAAACAAATGGAAATACTTCCCATACTCATGGACGGGTAGAATCAATATTATGAGAATGACCATACTGCCAAAAGCAATCTATAAATTCAATGAAATTCCCATCAAAATATCACCATCATTCTTCACAGAACTAGAAAAGACAATCTTAAAATTCATATGGAACCAAAAAAGAACCTGCATAGCTAAAGCTGTCCTAGGTGAAAAGAACAAATCTGGAGGAATCCCATTACCTGAATTCAAACTATACTATAAGGCCATAGTCACCAAAACAGCATAGTACTATTATAAAAATAGGCACATAGACCACTGGAACAGAATAGAGGAACCCAGAAATAAACCCAAATACTTACAGAAAACTGATCTATAACAAAGCAAACAAAAATATAAAGTGGGGAAGGGACACCCTATTCAACAAATGGTGCTGGGATAATTGGCAAGCCACATGTAGAAGAATGAAACTGGATCCTCATCTCTCATCTTACACAAAAATCAACTCAAAATGGATCAAGGACTTAAATTTAAGAACTGAAACCATAAAAATTCTAGAAGATAACATCAGAAAAAACCCTTCCAGACATTAGCTTAGGTAAAGGCTTCATGACCAAGAACCCAAAAGCAAGTGCAACAAAAACAAAGATAAATAGATGGGACTTAATTGAACTAAAAAGCTTCTGCACAGTCAAATAAATAATCAGCAGAGTAAGCAGAAAACGCAGAGTGGGAGAAAATCTTCATAATCTATACTTCTGACAAAGGACTAATATCCAGAATCTATAATACAAAGTTCTCAAATCAGCAAGAAAAAAACTAACAATCCTATCAAAAAGTGGGCTAAGGACATGAATAGACGTTTCTCAAGAGGATATATGAGTGGCCAAAAAGCATATGGAAAAATGCTCAACATCACTAATGATCAGGGAAATGCAAATCGAAACCACAATGTGACACCACCTCACTCCTGCAAGAATGGCCATAGTAAAAAAATCAAAAAATAATAGATGTTGGTGTGGATGTGGTAAAAAGGAACACTTTTACACTGTTGGTGGCAATGTAAACTAGTACAACCACTCTGGAAAACAGTGTGGAGATTCCTTAAAGAACTAAAAGAAGATCTACCATTTGATCCAGCAATCCTGTTACTAGGTATCCACCCAGATGAAAAGAAGTCATTATACGAAAAAGATATTTGCACATAAATGTTTATAGCAGCACAATTTGAAATTTCAAAAATATGGAAGCAGCCCAAATGCTCCTCAATCAATGAGTGGATAAAAAAAGTGAGATATATATATAGTGGAATACTACTCAACCTTAAAAAGGAACAAAATAATGGCATTTACAGCAACCTGGACAGAATTGGAGACTGTTATTCTAAGTGGAGTAACTCAGGAATGGAAAACCAAATATCATATGTTCTCACTTATATGTGGGAGCTAAGCTATGAGGATGAAAAGGCTTAAGAATGATATATTGGACTTTGGGGACTTGGGGGAAAGGGTGGGGGTGGCGAGGGATAAAAGACTACACATTGAGTACAGTGTACACTGCTCCGGTGATGGGTGCACCAAAATCTCAGAAATCACCACTAAATAGCTTATTCATGTAACCAAACACCACCTGTTCCCCAAAAACCTATTAAAAAAATTAAAAATTAAAAAAAGATGCCCAAAGAAAAGCCACAAATAGGGAAACATATTTGCAATGTAATTGCCACTGATCAAAGATTAATATTCAGAATATGAAGAACACCTACAATTTAATAAATAAAAAAATCAACACATCAATAGAAAAATAAGTAACAATTATGAATATACATTTTACAGAGAGGAAACACAAAAGGCCAACAAGCAGATGAAAAATACTTAAACTACCTTAGTGATCATGGAAAAGCAAATTAAGACCATGGAGAGATACAATCCTTTTCCTTTTACAAGCTTTTGATTGGCATTGATTAAGAAAACTGAAAAAACTAAGTTCTGGTGAAGTCATAGGTAAAAAGAAACTCGTTTATTACAGGTATATGAGTTTTTGAAAAGTTTTCCATTATCTTAAAATCTTGAGCATTTATATAATCTAAAACCTAAAAACTCCATTTCTAGGTAAATGCTTTAGAGAAACAAGTTTCATATAGCATGAAATATGAACAACCCTTGTTAGTATGTTCATAGACAGGGAAATGGATAAATTATGAAATTTTTTTACACAGTAGAAACCTGAATGCATTTCAACTACATACAGGCAATGGATAAAATCAGTGACATACAAATAGATCCCCTGTATGGAGTTGAAAGGCATTCAGATTTCTAGTGTGTAAATGTAGAACAATTGTTTTCCTAAAAAAAGAAAGCCCTGATTTGTAGAGATTGATGATTTCCGTGGTGTGAATACTCCCACTGTGACTGATTTCCAGCAGCCAAACTGAAATGGTAGTGGGTTCTCCCAGTCTGGTATAAGCAAGTTGCAGCTCACCATTAAATGAGTCTTAAAAGCCTAATGCTTCTTGAACAAGAGCAAGTCACAGAATGCCATTTTAATAAAGCTCCAAAAAGCAAATCTAGCCAATACATTCTTTAGGAAAACATAAGTGACAAAACTATATTTAAAGAAGGGAATGACAAACACAAAATATTGGTTATTCTCAAGGGTAAGGGGAGACTGGGTGATGGGGTAAGGAAGGAGCCCACACATATATGAAGGTTATTGAAAATGCCCTAATTATTAAGTGGTGGGTTTGGGGTGTTTATTTTGTCATTTGTAATTTGTAATTTAAATATATCACATATACTAATAGCTGTGATATATTTTGCATGTTATATTTATATAAATGTTTTACAGATGTTGTATTTTTATATGTCAAATATTAGGTAATAAATATTTTTTTTAAAACTGCTAAGGGAACATAAACCAATGTTAATGTAGCGTAATACAAAGACATGGCCATAGTTAATACATACTCACATCCGTGGTGATGACATGGCATGTTCTTATGATAGACATTTAACCATGATAATGAACATTAAGTAATGTGTCACTAGCAACATGGAGGCCCCAGGCTGGCCATTCGTTGACACTCACACAGCTTCTGGAGTCAGTCTGGTTTCTGCTCATAGATACTCTTGCATGTGTATCTTCACTTACGCCATCCTTCCCTGACTAGCAATAAGGCCTTTTCCCTCCCTTCTCTGCCTATTTAGATCATCTGCTGTAAGATCATGTAAAGTCTCTCTGATATTTTCTTTCTCTCATTCCCAAATTGTTTTTGAATTGCTTCTTCTGTGTTTGTTTCTCCTACTTCCATTGGATTATATGCTTCTTGAAGTTTTCTTACATTACTCATCATGCCCAATACAAAACCAGGCACAAGAAAGACACTATTTGGTTAGTTGCCAATAATTTTTTAAATTTTATCAAAATAACTCCAACTTACCAATCTTTACCTATATATATCCTTCAGCAATCTCATTTACATAATTACTGAGTATTATAAGGACTCAAATTTCCTGGGAAATTAAATAATGTATCAAGAATGTGTTGCAGATTATACTTTAAGCTCTTTTCTTGAAATGCCTAATCCTGCATTCTTCACATTCAATTATTAGTATGCCTAATCTGCAAATTCCAGAATATGAGTTTCTGATTTAGTACATTCTTTTCTACTTAAGTTAATCAAATGACTAGATCCAATAATTGAATAGCATTGGCACTATCCGAAAGTGCTATAAAGTTGACAGTTTGTGTCAACTGTGCATCCACATTGAACTTGGCTCGGCAAGCATAAATATTTCTATAAATAGGTATAACTGTGCATTAAAAAAGTCTGTTGTGACACAAGCAGCAAAAGTAAAAATAATGGCTGGAAAAAGTTGGATGTAGCTAAGCACTGCAATAAACTACAGATTTTTAGGTTCCCACCAACATGTCCAATCAACCACACGGGCTGAATTTTTAGTCCTACTGCTGCCACGGATTATTAGATTTCTGGTAAAATTACCTTATCTTTCCATGCTTAGGTTTCTTCTTCTCTAAAATGAGGATATAAGATAAACTGTAATATTTGACAAATTTAGGGACTCATTTCCCACCCACCCACAGGTGATTTCAAATAGCTAAAAAAAATTACTTACATTTGAAAATCATGCATAAAAGAAATTGCTCTGGAATAGACAGAGCAAAAAAGCTTGCACATATGTACTCACCTGTTACTGTTAATAAGCAATGCACTTAGAACACATAAACAATGGCATTTACTGCTCCAAGCATTAAACACTAAGGTTTTGCTTTTATGATATCTCTGGTCCCTACTAACTTGTTAGATTGGTATCCTATTATTAAATTTGGGCTATTTGGCAGTATCCATTTGACTTCATAACTTTCAAAAACAGTAGTTATGTAAACTCTCAAATGTTCTGGCAGTACTTATAGTTGTCCCTTCATACTAAGCTCAATGGAGATTACTGTATTATAGACCTTTCTGGATATGGTACCAATAACCAGGGAGAATTCAACAGAAACAAAACTGAACAAAATGTAAATCATAAAAAGTTACTAATACTTTCTCTTTATAAATGTTCATCTTTGTTAAAAAGTTAATACTGCCCTGTAAATGTGTTCAAGTAAATTTCATGAAAGAAAGTGCATAGAAAATATTCAACTTCTTTTGAAAGCACCTAATGCAGTGCTTGGCATATAGTATTTGCTGAATAAATGAATACACAAATATACAAATACAGTAAATGTATGAATGAAAGAATGAATACATAAATAATCAAGCAGAATGACATCTCTTAAAAACCATTAACTACTCGTGGAGAAGAGCTTGAGAACTCATTTATAGTATTTCTAACTTTAAAAAAATTAGCAAATCCATGAGAAGGTGGATTTTATTGTCCTATATATGGAAATAATTTTCTTCGTAATGTAGAATAGAACATTTTAACGTTATTTATTTATTAAGTCAATAGATTACTCAAATAAGAACTTCAATGCACAAACAAAACAGGAAACATACTGAGTGAATACTAAAATTATAGTAGCATTTGCTCACAGTTCTGCAGAATATAATTCAGTTTTGGAGGACTTCAATTATGCTTAATTTACATCCTAATTTAACAAATTTATTGTCACCTTTCCAATTGGGTTTTGGGAGCTAGAGCTTCAAGTATTCTTTACAAGTGGATTAATAGTTTTGCATTTGGTATAATTCTCATTGTCTCTCCTGATTTTATCCACTAAAACTTGCTTATTTTTAATATCTATGTTCTGTTAGGAAAGGTAGATTTAAAATCTTTAAATTCACTTACAACTTGAGAACGGTGTGTTTCTCCTGAAGTCAGTTTTACGGTGGAAGGTATTCTGTGTTCTAAAACAAAATCCGCATTTACATCTACATAAACTGTGTGCCCCAGAATTTAGCAACTTGTCTTCTTGAATGTAAAATTCTGAGTTATCAGAGATAGAGAGAGCGCCATGATTCGAAAGCTATGATTATGGATCTGTGCTGAGCTTTCCATTGTCTCCCTGGTGTTTGGTGGTCATTAAGGGTTTGAAAGATTTCATGCTCTAATTCTCTTTTCAGAGTATACGTTTCACGAAACAGAAAAATCTGTCTGCATATGTACATAAAGCTAAAGGAAAATCTTTAGGGCTTTATATGATTCCCTCAAGTATTAATAAATATAAGAAATTAATTTTTAAATCCAGTGGTTTAAAATACCTTTCTCTTAACTGATTTTTTTTTTTTTTTTTTAATTTGAAAAGGAGTTCAAACTCAACTAAGGGAAGGTGACAGTCTTCTGGATAGATTATTCCTAGTTGCTCCATTTACCTATCCCTGTCACAGAATTCTTTATAACCCATAGAAATCCTTGTTGTTCTGATGGTTGTTATAATGTCAGAAGACACATGAAAAAGGTTGCATCATTTTTTTCCACATATTTGAAAGCCACTACTCACTCACCCATCAATGTATTCAATTCAGGCTAAGTAATTGCAACTTCTTGCTTCATACGTTGAAATGGAAAACCAATCACCATTTAATAATATCCACCTTTCTCTGAACTTTTTTCAGAACGTTCCATTCCATCTGAAAGAGAGAGCACAAAATAGTACTCAAATTGTGTAACCCCCAAAAGGAGACAACTGATAGATAAAACAAATAATTTTAAAATTATAAAAAAGAAAGAGGACATTAAATATAATTATGTTCCGACAATTAGCTGCATAATATGCCAAAATATCTTGCTTCATTTGTATAACTAAGATAACTGTGGTTCTTGCACATTCCTGACATTATTGTGCCCTTCTAAATTGAAAATACTTATCATTTTTCATAAGTTGTTTTTAAGTTAAAGATTATTTCATGTTCTATTTTAACTCACAAACAATATGATTTTTTCAACAACAAATTCTGTCATTTTATTATCACAACAGTTTTATATATCAGAGAATTAATAAGCAATATGTGACTGTAATTTATTCATTTTTTAAAAATAAAAATAGATTCCTTACCTGAGACTGAAGAAGCACTAATGGAGGAGGGTGACGAATTTGAGAAAGCATCTAAACTAACAGGACCTGTAAGTATATTCATTGACTTATTTTTTTTTATTGCTAAAACTAATTTAAATTACTAATAGGAAAATCTAAATAAAATATAATAAAGCCAACTTTCTTACTGGTTAATTAGGCTGCTCTAAGTTGTTTCAACAGTTGGGGAAGAAGACTTGAACTAGATGAGAAAACTGAAGTTCTGATGTTATTAGCTGCTTGCTTGTTGTGCATGTGAGCACGCTAAAAGGTCATGAGCTGCCATGTTAAACTTCAGTAAGTTTAACTATACTTACCTTGGTAGTAAAACAAATATTTTGCATATCCTGAAAGTTTACATATGACTTATGCTATTTTTAGTTGTGAAGTCCTTTTAATATGTTTGTTAAACCATATATCTTCAATACAGTATTTTGGGAGAGAACTATTAGGTTTAAGATTTTTAATGCGATTTAAAGTTAAAAGAATCAATAGAAAAAACCTGAAATTCTGTACAAATTCTAACTAAAAATAATTTTTTTATAAATGCTAAAGTTCATAAAATATTTTGAGTTTCTATAAAAATAACTAATGCAATCATGCGTTATCTTAAACATAATATTTGGACTGGGTTTGTATGTGTCTATATTCTCTGTATTAATTTGCTAGAGCTGCCATAACAAAGTAGCAAAGACTGGGTAGCTTAAATAACAAAAAGTTATTTTCTCAAAATTCTGGAGTCAAAAATAAAGGATCACAGTATTGGCAGGGCTGGTTGCTTCTGAGGTCTCCCTTTGTACCTTGTAGATGAATGTCTTCTCCCTGAGTCTTCACAGCTTTTTCCCTTTGTACGTGTCTGTGTCCTAATCACTTAACACCAGTGATATATCACAAATATCACCAGTGATATTGAATGAGGGCCTCCCTAATAACCTCCTTTAACTTAATTACCTCTCTAAAGACCTTATTTCCAAATACATTCTGAGGTACTTGGGCAAGGAATTTGACATATGAAGTTTTAGGAGAACACAGTTCAACCCATAACACTCTGTGACGAGATTACATGATTTTAAACATTATTCACATCATAGGATTTGGTAAAAGGCGCCAAGTTTTCCAATGAACTTGATAATAAAATAAATTTTAAAAATTATTGATGAAATTATTGTATCTTTGCTCAGATGTTATTTTATTGACCCTATTTAAAATTTTGCATTTCCCTTCTTTATTTTTTATACAGTACTTATGATTTCTACTGTGTGATGTAATTTACTTATTTGTTTTACTGTTCGTTTCTTTCAACTGTAATATAAGGTCTACCATGGCAAGAATTTTTGTACATTTTTTTCACTTCCACATCCCTAAAAGAGTACCTACACACAGGAGGCCCATAATATCACACACACACACACACACACACACACACACACACACACACACACGTATGTTGAATGCATAGTTCAGCAATAATTCCTCACCATAAGATGAAAACTATTATATTTTCCTTTACTATAAAATGATAAAATCTTAGAAATAGAAAAAACCATGGTAACTGTCCAGTTCAACATTTCCTATCTCTTACCTTGGCATTTTCAACTGTGGTGTTTTCACTCCTGTATTCAATGCAGTGATATCTAACTTATAGATGAGGAAACAGAAACTCAGAGAAGCTAAGGAACTAAAGTTAAAAGTTAAAACTAAAGTTAAAAGTTAAAAGTCCTAAAGTTAAAAGAACAGTGATATCAGGAGTTGGGACTAGTCAATTTTCCTTCTACTGTACATCCTTAATACTTTTAGTGCTTTTCTGTTTCTATTAGAAACAGTTTATTCCTGTTTGTTAGAGATTGTCTTCCATTCCTCACAAACATTGGTCCTAGTTCTACTCGGGGAGTGATAGCTTAAACCTAATCCTTTTTACAATTAACTGATGTTCAGATATTAGAAGCTACCAGTGTGTCCCAAATGAGACTTAAATTTTTAGGTAAAAACACAGTCCATTCTTTTAACCAATGCTTTTACATTGTGTAGTTTCAAAAAATTTCAGTACCTTGATGCTTTTTCTGAATATATCCTTGTTTGCCAAGTCCCCTGTAACATGTGAGTTATGCCACAACCAAATTTAGGGTTCCAAATAATGTTCTCACAGAGAGTACAATGAAGTATGTGGTTGGAACAAATATTATTTGGGGTTTATAGCCTACTGTTGCATTAATTTTATTTTTTAAGAAATGTTCTGCCATTTATAAACTTTAGTATTTCTCCATGACCTCATGATGTTATGTTGTCCTTTAGGTTGTGATAATCTGTCATTCATCACTTTTTGCAAAGGTTATCAGCTGTGAATTCCACAAAGTTCATATTTCTCCCTCAGGTCTAAACATATACCATTAGATTCTTCTTCTAATCATTTACTCCAATCAAGATATATCCTGTCTATAGTATTTGGCTTCCTTAATAATACACAAAACTGCAAAGAAAAAAGAAATTAGATTTATTTGACCAAACTTTTCATGAGTGATTTCAAATGGGCTCTTCGAGATCTTTGCTTTTTTCCACTGTACTCACACAGTGCTTCCCCAGTGCAAAAGTTTGTTGTAGGTCAACTTTGTTTTTATTTACATTCATTAGATTTTTGCATTAAAAATTATCTGATTCCACTTAATATCATATTACACATTTAAATCTTTTTGGAATTAAGTGGAATAAAAACAATAAATGAATAAATGAATGAATGTCAGGACCCTGAAGCAGACAATTTCTAGGTGGCAGCTGCTTTTATTATGAGGAAAGCATGAGTTAAAATCAAAGTTAATTTTGTTAAAATGATGATATTTTAGATGTAGATTTCCTAAAAATACTTCTGTAGTATTTTGTGGGAGAGCATTTTTAATAAATCAAGAAGAAAATTGTGACTTTATCTAAATATTAATGAAGAATTGGAACAAAGCAACTTTTTTTCTTTATTACCGTAAGAAACATAAAATACTTCAAAGCAAATTTTGAGTCATATCCTGTACAAATATAAATATGCCACAAATGTTGAAAACCATTTAAGGTAGTTTCAACACAGGCTGTCTCTATTTGCTAACTTTCCATGTTGAGTATTGTATATTAATAAGTGGGGAACAGACTCTTGGAAACTGTTTTTTCCTAGTGGCTTACTCTGTGCTTGGAATATTTCTTGAATATTTTGTGAATATTTAAGTGATGTAGAGGCAACATTTATATTTGAATTTTTATCCTCCTCCAAATAAGCGAGTTGTTCTTCTGGAATTTCCCTCTCCCTCTCTGCTCTCTCTTTTTCTGGACTGCCTCTTGGTATATATAGAGCCTATTCAGGTTAAAACTGGATTTGTCAGGTGAAGCCGTTAAGTAAACCAACAAAAAGACAACCGTGAAAAGACAATACCAAACAGCAGGTATTGATTATGACCTCTTAGCTTCATAAATATAATGCATTATTTTAGATCAATGATTGATATACACTTAATATCAATGATTTTGGATTGCATAATTTCTTATGCAATTTTTTTTTTGCTTCAAATGCTTGTTTTTTTGTGGTTCTTTTTGTTTGTTTTTTGTTTGTTTGTTTGTTTGTTTTTTGAGACAGGGTCTAGCTCTGTTACCCAGGCTGAATTCAGTGGTATTATCACAGCTCACTGCAGCATTGACCTCCTGGGCTCTGACATTCCTCCCACCTTTGCACCTTAACCTCCTGGGTAGCTGGGACTACAGGTGTGCACCACCACACCCGACAAAATTTTATATTTTGTAGAGACAGAATCTAGCTATGTTGCCCAGGCTGGTCTTGAACTCCTGGACTCAGGCAATCCTCCTTCCTCGGCCACCCAAAGTGCCAGGATTACAGGAATGAGCTTCCTTTATCTTAAAAAATCTATTTTGCTGTAAAATTATTAAATAAATATATGGGTGTAAAGGGAAGATGAAGATAATTAAGAAAGATCATTGATAGTAAATATTTTACTGACTTTTTTTCTTTTTTCCTTGTAAATTTTTAAAGTTATTGTATTCATCAGCCAGTAATGACTAGCTCATTATAATCTGACTCTCATAAGACTTTATGTAACTGGTCATCATTTCTTAAAGTAGAAAAGAAAATGTAAAAGACTTCTGTAAAAAAGGTTTCCTAAAATGCCCAGGGTTTACTAAAAGTTATGCTTTTGGTATATTCTCCTCCTGGAGAGTTTTATCTACTTGGGAAAATATATAAAATTGCCTAGGATAATATCACATATCAATATGTGATGATATCACATATTTGTACAGCACTTTTTAATTATTAAGTGCTTCACATATTTAACACCAATAGTGTCTAAATTTTGTCATTTTCATGGCTTATCACTTTATCCTGACCACCTCGCTGTGAAGTAGTGCTTCCTTAGCTTCAGATGAGCATACTGAGCTTCCAAAAGATCTTGTGATTTGTCCCAGGTCACACAGAGAGGGCAGGACAAAAACTCATGGTTCCCAGTGCCCAAACTGTCTTTCATAGAACTTGTTGGGATCCATACAATTGGTACTTATTTGCAAATTTGTATTTAGGCACTTAGTCACTGTTAACACCTGCAATGAAAAGGGGATAAGTATTAGGCCATTATCAGTAGCCAATATCTTTTTTTATTTTTTGTTTTATTTTATTTTATTTTAAGATGGAGTCTTGCTCTGTCACCCAAGCTGGAGTGCAGTGGTGTGATCTTAGCTCACTGCAACCTCTGCCTCCTGGGTTCAAGTAATTCTCATGCCTCTGGCTCCCTAGTAACTGGGATTACAGGCATATACTAATACACCCAGCTAATTTTTGTATTTTTAGTAGAGATGGGGTTTCACCATGTTGGTCAGACTGGCCTTGAACTCCTGACCTCAAGTGATCCATCTGCCTCAGCCTCCCAAAGTGCTGAGATTACAGGTGTAAACCACCATGCCTGGCCATCAATATCAAAGGTAGAATTATTCACTGGATGAAGCAGGTAGTGAAAAGCAACAGTTTGAGGGACTGGATCAGAACAGGTAGTTTTTTATGAGAGAAAGGGATCGGTACATTTCAGCATAAGAGATTAACCTTGCTAAGGTTTTTCGGAATTGGAGGACTCTGAGAAACCAGAGCAGTATGAAAAGAGATCCTGGGATGGGGAAACTACTGAGAAAGAAAGCAAAAGGAAAAAAAGTATATGTTTAAGAAAAAAATATCTGTGGCAAGCTTGATCCAAAAGTTAGAGACTCTGGTAATTCTGGAGTTATCTTGATAAAGTGTCTGTTGAGCTAGATTGGAGGTAAATTTGATTATTTTTAGTCTTGCCAGATGTTGTGTGTGTGAGTCCATTTTCATGCTGCTGATTAAAAACATACCCAAGGCTGGGAAGAAAAAGACGTTTAATTGGACTTACAGTTCCACATGGGTGGGAGAGCTCAGAATCATGGCGGGAGGTGAAAGACCCTTCTTACATGGCAGCAGAGAGAGAAAATGAGGAAGAAGCAAAGCGGAAACCCCTGATAAACCCATCAGATCTCATGAGACTTGTTCACTATCACGAGAATAGCACAGTAAAGATTGGCCCCCATGATTCAATAACCTCCCCCTGGGGCCCTCCCACAACACATGGGAATTCTGGGAAATGTAATTCAAGTTGAGACTTGGGTGTGGACACAGTCAAACCATATCATTCCACCCCTGGCCCCTCCAATCTCATGTCCTCACATTTCACAACCAATCATCACACCTTCTCAGCAGTCCCCCAAAGTCTTAACTAATTTCAGCAATAATCCAATGGTCCACAGTCCAAAGTCTCATCTGAGACAAAGCAAGTCCCTTCTGCCAATGAGTCTGTAAAACCAAAAGCAAGTTAGTTACTTCCTAGATACAATGGGGGTACAGATATTGGGTAAACATAGTTGTTCCAAATGGGAGAAATTGGCCAAAACAAAGGGGTTACAGGGCCCATGCAAGTCTGAAATCCAGTGGGGCAGTCAAATTTTAAAGTTCCAAAATGATCTCCTTTGACTCCAGGTCTCACATCCAAGTCACATTGATGCAAGAGGTGGGTTCCCATGGTCTTGGGCCTGCTCCACCCCTGTGGCTTTGCAGGGTACACCCTCTCTCCTGGCTGCTTTCATCGGCTGGTGTTGAGTGGTTGTGGCTTTTCCAGGAGCACAGTGCAAGCTGTCAGTGGATCTACCATTCTGGGGTCTAGAGGACCATGGCCATCTTCTCACAGCTCCACTATGTGGTGCCCCAGTAGGGACTCTGTGTGGGTTTTCTGATCCCACATTTCCCTTCTGCACTGCCCTAGCAGAGGTTCTCCATGCAGGCCCAGCTCCTGCAACAAACTTTTGCCTGGGCATCCAGGCATTTCCATTTATCTTCTGGAATCTAGGCAGATGTTCCCAAACCTCAATTCTTGACTTCTGTGCACCCACATGCTCAACACCATGAGCAAGCTGCTAAGGCCTGGGGCTTCCACCCTCTGAAGCCACAGCCTGAGCTGTATGTCAGCCCCTTTCAGCCATGGCTGGAGCAGATGGGACACAGGGCACTCAGTCCCTAGGCTGCACACAGCACAGGGACCCTGGGCCCAGCCCACGAAACCACTTTTTCCCCCTGGGCCTCCGGAACCTGTGATGGGAGGAGCTGCCGGGAAGTTCTCTGATATGCCCTGGAGACATTTTGTCTTGAGGATTAACATTAGGATCCTTGCTACTTATGCAAACTTCTGCAGCCAGCTTGAATTTCTCCACAGAAAATGGGTTTTTATTTTCTATCACTTGGTCAGGCTGCAAATTTTCCAAACTTTTATGCTCTGCTTCTCTTATAAAACTGAATACCTTTAACAGCACCCAGGTTACATCTTGAATGCTTGCTGCTTTGAAATTTCTTCCTCCAGATACTCTAAATCATCTCTCTCAAGTTCAATGTACCACAAATCTCTAGAGCAGGGGCAAAATGCTGCCAGTCTCTTAGCTAAAGCATAACGAGAGTCACCTTTGCTCCAGTTCCCAACAAGTTCCTCTTCTCCATCTGAGACCATCTCAGACTGAATTTTATTTTCCATATTGCTATCAGCATTTTGGGAAAAGCCATTCAACAAGTCTCTAGGAAATTCCAAACTTTCCCACATTCACCTTCAAACTGTTCCAACCTCTGCCTGCTACCCAGTTCCAAAGTCGCTTCCACATTTTCTGGTATCTTTTCAGCAATGCCCCACTCTACTGGTACAATTTACTCTATTAGTCCGTTTTCATGCTGCTGATAAAAACATAACCAAGGCTGGGAAGAAAAAGAGGTTTAATTATACTTACAGCTCCACATGGCTGGGGAGGTCTCAGAATCATAGCAGTCAGTGAAATGCACTTCTTACATGGCAACAGCAAGAGAAAATAAGGAAGAAGCAAAAGTGGAAACCTCTGATAAACCCATCAAATCTCATGAGACTTATTCACTATCACAAGGATGGCATGGGAAAGACCAGCCCCCATGATTCAATAACCACCCCCTGGATCCCTCCAACACTTGGGAATTCTGAGAGATACAATTCAAGTTGAGATTTTAGTGGGGACACTGCCAAACCGTATCATTGTGTTTTGTTGATTAGTACATAAACATTCTTTTTATTTTTGCTGTAGGAACAAATGAATAGCTTTTTCCCTTTTCACTCTTCCTGATTCTTTCGACTTCTACTCACAAGTAGTGAAGTTTGGATCTGATTGTGTGACACTGAAATTTCTCACATATGCCATATTTCCCAAGGTCCTGTGGATAGAAACTTAAAAAATAATGAATTTGGATAAGATGCAAATATACTCTTTTCACAACTATAATTGGAAAACATGAAGATGAAGCATCTATGCATATATCTTCTGTAACACATACAACTTATGTATAATTTCAGAAAGATTGGACAGCAAAAGCATTGTTCCTAAATGAATTTCTTTTTACAAGAAAGAATTAGATGAATTACTTTTTGTTAATTTTTAATTTTTTTTATCTGGCCAATGCAGTACCTAGGTCAACAGAGTCCCTCCTGTATTTCTATTCGGTGACTGAATGTTAATTAGCAGAGTGGAATCCTCTTATAATAAGTCCTGGATTCTTTTAGGAATTATGTTAAAAAAGGAATTTTACACAATGAACATTGACTGCTAAGACTTAAAGAAACTTTGGCAATCTGCTGAAGTCATATGACATTTCTCAATATGCAAGTTGCACAAATGCCTTTTATTTCTTTTCTCCAAAAACATACATACTACTTTCAGGCCAAATACTGTGCCTTCTTGGAGATTCATTCCTCTATCCCATTTCTTCTTTCCCAGATCTTTACCTCTTCTGTTGTAAGGCATTCATAAAAAGATCTATACATTTGATTCCAGGTGAGATTTGTCAAAAATAATTTTTTAAAATCTATACATTTGAAAGACATAAAATTATAAAATCATCACTTAGGCTTGATGATTATAAAATCATCACTTTATGCTTGAAAAGCATAAAAAAATTTTACTCATACAATTCCTGTATAAAATATGGGTGAGGAATAGTTCTTTAGTGGACCTTTGCACTATGTACTTAACTATGAATTTTGGTACTCCTGCTTTATATCTTATTTCTTATTAATATTGCTACACTGTGTACACAAGCCTGCCCACAGAAACATTTTGTCTGTTTCATCATACTCACAACTTAACATTTTAAATGTTTCCAATAAAACATGTTCCAGATTCTTTTTTAATACTCAAGTATAATTTTATGGTACATAAATTGTTGCACATATTTTAGAGGGTTTGTGATTTTGTGTAAATTGATTTAAATAGTTGAGCAATAGAAGCAAAGTTGAGTGAATGAATTAATGAACAATTTGCAATTTTTCCTGCATTGTACATCTATAATGGAAAACTAGGCACACAGCTAGCATTTATGGAATTAAGATTAAACATATTTCAACTTGTACTCTTGCAAAATGAAAAAGAAATGAATGTTCATTATAATCTCACCAAATAGAAGTAATAAATTATGATGAATTTTGTCCCTTGAAAGAGTTTTGGCAAATTGCTGGCGACTAATTGTAGCAATGAAATTTATGTTAAAGAACTGTGACTAGTACATATTTTGCTGAATCCTAAAGGTTTTTTCTATTTCTTTTTCTTCTGGCCTGTGGAATTTCACTTGGCTTTTATGACTCATAGGCTAAGATGCCAATAAAGCTGCTCAAAATTAAGTGCTATAGTAGGCAAGTTATCTAACCAAAGTTTGGGATCTGGTGGGATTTTTCCTTTTGACATTTCAGGTCTGTTGATTTCTGACATGTTAAGGATGAAAATATTTGCCCAGACCTCTGTAAATATTATTTTTTAAAACATCTATGAGTTTGAAAATATAATTTCTGCAAATGTTACATTTGCATAGAGGAAAAAATGACCAAAGATGATAAAGTGTGACATAATAAATGTTTAGACATTGATTATAGTTTTGGTAATTAATTCAATCACTTTACATAATTGCACTGTTTCTCCATTAATAAAAGTATGACATTATTTTGTTGTATCAGTTAAATTCTGCCTTTAATTTTTAAAATAATGTGAAGGGAGTGTGGCCTAATATACATTAATGCAGAACAAGTATAATTAATTTCTAGGCAAATAATACCCAAGGAGATGTATGACAGCATGAGATCCCAGTCATGAGTCTGTTAGTTCTGAACGTGATGAGCAAAAGGGAAACCACAATTTTACATTTTCAGTATTTTGAAGTTATTGCTAATTCTTTATTAAAGTGATTATCACCTGCTGCAAATTTAATTAGATTGCAGTAGAAATGGGCTGAAGAGAAGAAAAGCAATATGGATTATGTTTGTGTTTCGAGGTAAAGCCCTATAGCTCTGACTGTGAATTGTGCAAGGTGTGTGCTGGGAAACACATTAAGTTAACATCCAATCCCTTGTGGAAATGGAAAAACCTGAAATTACCCACAAGGGAGTTTCCTTTACATGTTCCTCTCCTTCTTCAGCTAAGAAAACTACACAGATTACATAAAATGGTGGATTCTGAGTGCTTCCCTATAGAAGCTTATGCATTTGCGGGGTTCTTTTTTACCTTTTAACCACATTTATCTAATCAAGATAATATTTCTGCTTATTGTAAAAAATGACCATATTTGTTTTCTGAATCTGAAGAGTGTGCTGATTCAAACAAATCGAAAAAATATTTTATATTTCTGATATTATGTTGACTAATATGTATATTAAAAGAACATTTGGAAAATGATTATGTTTATATGTTTATATTGAAAGGATGTTGACTGTTAAGTTATATTGAAAAAAAAGTCATTTTTCAGAAATCAAACTCTTTTTAAAATGGAATATAAAAAGCCTTACATTCTGCTTTTCTTTACATTACATCATAAGCATATTCTTTTTTCCCACTATGGTTTTGTTATTCCGAAAGTTAAAAAAAAAAAAAAAATTACGTCTATCTTACAAGCTAAAGGCAATAAGCACATTCTTACATAAAATTTCTCTGTAAGTCTAGTTCTAACGGCTGTGCTTTATTGCAGACTTATCTGTTTTAGCACCAATTAGACCACGTAGCCTCTTATTATTCATTTTTCAGAAGTTTAAGACTTTAATTTTGGTGTTACATCATAACATAGAGCTGCCATACTTGATTTAATGTTAGGTTTTTAGGTTGGATACGCCCAAATCATTTGTCCCAGGCTAGTGATCGTTGGGATTGGTGACAGATATGCTGGGACCTCAGTGTTCCAGTCCTTCTGGTCACTGGTTGAACTTTCATTCCATGCAAGCAGCCTATTCAAGGTTCTCTGTGTACTGTACAAATATTATTATTTCCTTTGTTTCAATGTGAAGGTGTTGGGACACACTGGTTTAGATTGCGTCTGAGATTTGAGTCTTGAAAGTAATGCTTTGGAGAACAAAAATCATAGTCAGTGTCTCGATGTTTTCCTCAGGTCAAAGTCCTTAAAGGGTTAAAGTATATGAACTATTTTAAAGTTCTTAATACATTTCAGAGGAAGGCCATGTGGCATATTTACCAGGAATCTCCTAAACTCTTATCAGAATTAAGTATTCTCTTAAAATCTATAAATGAAAAGTAAAAATCTCACAACATTGTTTCAGCATGTTGATAAATATAAAATGAAACTTTTTGTCTTCGAAGTTGGATTTCCTGGTTTACTAGTGAATTTCTTTAATTACTAATAAATAATTTTTACATATATTTATTAGACTTTTTCATGATTTTTTGTGCTCCTGGCCATACTTCTTTCGGAGAGTTTATTTTCCTATTGACTTGTTGGTATTTATTATGTATTAAAAATAATGACTTGTATCATTTCATATTGTGGCAAATAATTTTTGGCAACTTTTATCTTTTAATGTTATCATAGTTTTTTTATTATACAGAATCTATATTTTTCTCTTTCTAATTTCTTCCATTTATTTATACAGTTTTTTTCTCTCCAGTATTAGATAAATATTACCTAAAAGTTCTTCACATTTTCCTTTTGAATTCTTCAATCAATTTTGAGTTTATTTTGGTGGTTATTATGAGGCAAGGGTTTAACAATGTATTTTCAAATACAGTTTGTTAGAGGCTGGGCGTGGTGGCTTATGCCTATAATCCCAGCACTTTGGGAGGCTGAGGCAGACGGATCACCTGAGGTCAGGAGTTTGCGACCAGCCTAGCCAACATGGCAAAACCTCATCTCTACTAAAAATACAAAAAATTAGCTGGGCATGGTGGCAGGCATCTGTAATCCCAGTTACTCAGGAGGCTGAGGCAGGAGAACTGTTTGAACTTTGGAGGCGGAAGTTGCAGTGAGCTGAGATCACGCCACTGTGCTCCAGCCTGGACAACAGAGTGAGACTCTATCTCAACAACAACAAAAAAATTGTCAGTGTCATTTGTTTTTGATAATTCATCCCTTCTTCATTAATTTGAATATTTTCTTTTCATCTTAATTACTATGTATAATATTGTCACAGCTAATATTTATTAAATCTTTAATTTTTACCAGACATTGTGTGAACATTATCCCATTTTGTTTGCGAGCAGATTTTAATTACTAACCAATTTATACATCAGAAAACTAAGATTGAGGGAGATGTAATAGATTGCCTTAAATCCCTCAGTTTGTAAGCCTGGGGAGCCAGGATTGTACCTACTCCAGGTCCTCCAAATGTAGACTGTACTAAGTTAACCATTATCATCTAGGCAGTGGAGAGTTAGCCTCCATTAACTTCTATGTTATTTCTGTTTTAGTTATTGCCGTTTTACATGTTTAAAGTAGATAAAGTCCTTCTTTTTGTTCTTTTTTTGCAAAATCAAAGCGTTTAACCATCATACAATAACTAGCTGTTCTAAAGTATGCCTTCTTGTATGTTTTTTTTTTTAAGAACAGGTTTAGCATTTCAATATTTCAAGAAAAGCTTGGGAGACCTTTTCCCAGAATACAAAAAAACTATTCATCAGCTTCTAGAGATTATTTAGTTTGCTTACATAGAAAGTATTTCATCTAGTGATTTTTATAGAGTTTCTTAAAGCTTAAATCATATTCACAAGAATCTTATAAATTAGAGGACAGAATTGAAATCTTAAATTCCAGTTATTTTGTTCAGAATATTGGGACATCTAGATTCAGAAATAACACAAACTTCTTGGGAAAAAAGGAAGCTGAGTAATTTGTAAGTAAGTAAGTAAATATCTCTCCACGATGTCACAACTACAAAAAAGTATTTGTACTTCTCAAGAATTGTGAATAAGATGTGTGTATTTATTTTTCTTAAATCCGAATTTCTGAAACTTGTCATTTCCTTTTTAAGTTTCATTAATGCTTTTTATGTTTATTAAGAAAGTATTTGCATTCCAGTAGTAAGAATACAGGCATAGTTTTAAAAAGAAATTTCTGGAAAGATCACCTAATCAAAGAAGAAATATAAAGGGTTTATTAGCTAAGGAGACAAACTTCAAATGATATCAAGAAAAGCTAATGAAGAACTAGTAAACACCTCTACTTGGAGATCACAAAAGTTGAGAAATGGCCACATCGAGTCTTTTGTTCCTGGAGAAAGTGACAAGAATATCTCAGCCTGAAGAACCTGCAGCCTAAGGACAGTCAAATGCAAGCAGACAGTAGGGAGACCTTGGAAGTGGAAGTCATTAACCTCTGCCAGGGGCGCATTTCCTGACACCTGTGTCTTCCTGTGGCCCCAACACTTGAGGCCAAGTCAGTGATCAACATGAGGAAATCAGTAATACTTTTGGTGGATTTGCCTCACTAGATTGCATTCCTGGGAGATGACAATTTGGATGAACATGCTCAATTCAAATTTTGCTTGCAGTCTTTTCTATGCCCAACACAACTTCCACCTCCAGATCCCTTTCTGTTTCCATTCCTGTCTTCTGGTCAATTCCCCACCTCATTCCCGTTATTGTAGAAACCTCTTCCTACAGGATATCACCTCTGTTTCTCCTAGTTAATAATCTAGGAAGCTGGACACCATCCTTCATCCCTCCTTCTGCTCCCAGTCTGGGTTAAGGCAGTCACACTCATCATGTTAACATCTCTGCAGCACTCTTGTTTGTCCACATGACTGTCCAACCCAGGAGTTCCCATCTGGTGGGTAGTGGGATACATGCCCCTCTGGGCAGCCAGACCTTCCTTGAGATTTACTGCTGTAGATATTGATAGAGATACAGTAGGGGAAACAAATCGTGAATGGTCCACAGCTCTCCTAGACTATATACTTCCCTTGAAAGAGCAGTAACCCTGCTATAATCACAAGAAATAATTGAAATTAAGGTCTTACCTACATTAACTTATTTAAAATTACACAACCTCTTTGTGAGGTAAGTTTATCTTAATTTTTAGATGGAAAAACTAAGTTTTAGAGAAGGTAAGTAACTACAGCTAATGGTGTAGGTATGATGAGAACCTAGCTGTCACACTCCAAAGCCCTGGTGGCCCACCTTGGGGCACCGATGGGATTAAAATCATTACTTTCCCATGTGTTTCTGGAGGCCAAGGAGTCTGTACCTGGACTTCAGGGAGCAATTTCAATGGTTTCTGTCTTATACCCAAGATTTATGTGTAAGGTTTGCTTTGAACATAAGATTGCCCTGCTGTAAACAAACTTTGAAATTACCCATTCAAACTATTCTGAAATTTCAATGTTTACCCTATTTTCTTATGGTGCATTAACAATAACACGTAGCTGTCTGTTCTTTTTGCATCATGTGAATGTTTTGTCTTTTTTAGTAAGTATTTTTGGGGCTTAATGATTTAGATAATTATAAAAGTATTTTCTTTGCAAAGACATTTATATTGGATGTTGAATGCCTTTAAGGGCCTAAAAATCATGTTTGCTTTGGTCAAGTAACAAAACACTTATGTTAAACAAAATGTCACTAAACTTTTTCAAGACTCATAAAATTAGATATAGGAGGCCACAGTTATAATTCTTTATACTTTAAATGATTTGCAAGTGTGTCTAATTTGAGAGAGAAAAGAAAAAACATAAATGCAATGTCATTAATAAATAAAAATTGTCAGAAATTTATGAGAAAGTGTTTTACACCCAGGAGAGAACCCTAGCCAATTCTATCACTTATTCTTTCAATGAACATTAAATCTTGACTATATTACTCCCAATCCAAATTTGTAAAACACCCAATTTCTGCTTTCCCTCTTTTTGTGAAACTGCCGAATTTAAATTCTGTCTTTGAAGGCTGATTCTAAAGAATGTGGTTAGCTCGTGACTTTAGGTTCAACAACACCCTAGTAACATTTCAGAAAGCCTCCTTATTCCACTGTTGACTGGTTTCCTGCTAGACAACAGAAAGCTGATGTTCTCCATTTCTTAGACCAATGGCTTTTTCATACAGCTGTTGACATAAAAGGAAAGCAAAAAACTTAATAAATCATCTTTTTTATATTACAAATTAAAGCATAACATATTCATTTTATCTGTGGTTTTAAGCCTTTGCTCAGCCATGATGTGCAAATGTCAAATAAATAGTCGACTTTTGATGTGTTTTAACGCTGTCAGTAAAATAGACTGTAGCAAGGCAAACTGTCTATGTCTGTGGCTGGTTTCCAAAAATCGATAACTAACATTTGTAAGTGCATTACTAAAATGCTTTTTATTATTTTAACAAACCTGGAAGTATGTATTATTATCATCTCCATTTTAAAGATGCAAAATGAAACTCAGAGAGAATGGCACTGCCAATCATATAGAACTAGAATTCCTTCAGGTTTATTCTGAATGTCCTTTAGAATTTTAGCAAATAGGTGGCACTGTAGCTTGCAAAATCTTTAATCAAATTATTTTACCCTCGTTTGATATGAGTTCAGAGAGTTCCATGAGAGTTCAGAGAGTTCAGAGAGTTCCATGATGTAGATTCTGTGATTATCAACACTAGGATATATTTATAATAAATCAATATAATGCAATAAAATGAAATATAATTTTTTATCATAACAAGTCATGTTCATCTCAAGATATTCAGTACCTAGCCCAGTGCCAAGAAAAGGAGATACCCAATAAATGATTGGTAGATTGAACTGAAGGAGGAAAAGTCACCCTGACAACTTTTATGTGTCCTTTTATTCATTGGCCACTTGTTCCAAATGGTTAGTGTTGTAAGTAGAATATAATACTATACTTCAAATGTCACATTATAGTTCTTTTAACTTCACTTAAAGAGGGAGATCCTGTGTCTTAGGTACCTCCCATGAGTCCAATTATTAGGCTGAGGTTATTGGATAATGTGGATCTGAGTAATTTTCATTTTTTGATCTTTAATCTCTTTAGAAATTTAACTTTTTATCTAACTAAATAAGAGTAGTTCAAAATTAAATGTTTGAGTATGCTATAATACTATTATCATCATTGTGGCCATAGTGTCAGTACAACTATAAGTAATAGGATTTAGTTTAACTCAGGGTGGCTTTGAAAACTACGAGGTCCTAGTAGCTCCAAGGCATGTCTAAAACATACTTCTAGAACAGGGTTGGAAAGCTCTGCCTAAGGCAGTATGCTCTCAAAACTCTTAGTTTAAATTCTTATTTGATGGAAAATAAATTGCTCTATATCTTCAACCTCTTTGTCCATTGCTGCTTTCATTTTCTGTCCTTAATATAAACCTTTTTCCCAGGCACTTACCATTTGCTCTTTTATGCAAACATTCATTACTTTTTCATGCCACAGTTATGAGAGGCAATATTGTTTATCACAGTTCTCCACTGCAACTTCCTGATCATTCATTTTCATCTCTAAATAAAAATCCTTTGGTAACAGGCTAAATACCTCAATTAAAAGGCACAGAATGGCCAGCTGAATAAAGAACCAAAGCCCATTGGTATGCTGTCTTGAAGAGACCCATTTCTTTTTTTTTTTTTTTTTTTTTTCATTTCAAACTTCTTTTTTTTTTTTTTTAATTTATTTATTTATTATTATACTTTAAGTTGTAGGGTACATGTGCATAACGTGCAGGTTTGTTACATATGCATACTTGTGCCATGTTGGTGTGCTGCACCCAACAACTTGTCATTTACATCAGGTATAACTCCCAATGCAATCCCTCCCCTCTCCCCACTCCCCATGATAGGCCCCGGTGTGTGATGTTCCCCTTCCTGAGTCCAAGTGATCTCATTGTTCAGTTCCCACCTATGAGTGAGAACATGCGGTGTTTGGTTTTCTGTTCTTGTGATAGTTTGCTAAGAATGATGGTTTCCAGCTGCATCCATGTCCCTACAAAGGACACAAACTCATCCTTTTTTTTATGGCTGCATAGTATTCCATGGTGTATATGTGCCACATTTTCTTAATCCAATCTGTCACTGATGGACATTTGGGTTGATTCCAAGTCTTTGCTATTGTGAATAGTGCCGCAATAAACATACATGTGCATGTGTCTTTATAGCAGCATAATTTATAATCCTTTGGGTATATACCCAGTAATGGGATGGCTGGGTCATATGGTACATCTAGTTCTAGATCCTTGAGGAATCGCCATACTGTTTTCCATAATAGTTGCACTAGTTTACAATCCCACCAACAGTGTAAAAGTGTTCCTATTTCTCCACATCCTCTCCAGCACCTGTTGTTTCCTGACTTTTTAATGATCACCATTCTAACTGGTGTGAGATGGTATCTCATTGTGGTTTTGATTTGCATTTCTCTGATGGCCAGTGATGATGAGCATTTTTTCATGTGTCTGTTGGCTGTATGAATGTCTTCTTTTGAGAAATGTCTATTCATATCCTTTGCCCACTTTTTGATGGGGTTGTTTGTTTTTTTCTTGTGAATTTGTTTGAGTTCTTTGTAGGTTCTGGATATTAGCCCTTTGTCAGATGAGTAGATTGAAAAATTTTCTCCCATTCTGTAGGTTGCCTGTTCACTCTGATGGTAGTTTCTTTTGCTGTGCAGAAGCTCTTTAGTTTAATTAGATCCCATTTGTCAATTTTGGCTTTTGCTGCCGTTGCTTTTGGTGTTTTAGACATGAAGTCTTTGCCCATGCCTATGTCCTGAATGGTACTACCTAGGTTTTCCTCTAGGATTTTTATGGTATTAGGTCTAACATTTAAGTCTCTAATCCATCTTGAATTAATTTTTGTATAAGGAGTAAGGAAAGGATCCAGTTTCAGCTTTCTACTTATGGCTAGCCAATTTTCCCAGCACCATTTATTAAATAGGGAATCCTTTCCCCATTTCTTGTTTTTCTCAGGTTTGTCAAAGATCAGATGGCTGTAGATGTGTGGTATTACTTCTGAGGACTCTGTTCTGTTCCATTGGTCTATATCTCTGTTTTGGTACCAGTACCATGCTGTTTTGGTTACTGTAGCCTTGTAGTATAGTTTGAAGTCAGTTAGCGTGATGCCTCCAGCTTTGTTCTTTTGACTTAGGATTGTCTTGGAGATGCGGGCTCTTTTTTGGTTCCATATGAACTTTAAAGCAGTTTTTTCCAATTCTGTGAAGAAATTCATTGGTAGCTTGATGGGGATGGCATTGAATCTATAAATTACCTTGGGCAGTATGGCCATTTTCACGATATTGATTCTTCCTATCCATGAGCATGGTATGTTCTTCCATTTGTTTGTGTCCTCTTTTATTTCACTGAGCAGTGGTTTGTAGTTCTCCTTGAAGAGGTCCTTTACATCCCTTGTAAGTTGGATTCCTAGGTATTTTATTCTCTTTGAAGCAATTGTGAATGGAAGTTCATTCCTGATTTGGCTCTCTGTTTGTCTGTCACTGGTGTATAAGAATGCTTGTGATTTTTGCACATTAATTTTGTATCCTGAGACTTTGCTGAAGTTGCTTATCAGCTTAAGGAGATTTTGGGCTGTTTTCTAAATATACAATCATGTCATCTGCAAACAGGGACAATTTGACTTCTTTTCCTAACTGAATACCCTTGATTTCTTTCTCTTGCCTGATTGCCCTAGCCAGAACTTCCAACACTATGTTGAATAGGAGTGGTGAGAGAGGGCATCCCTGTCTTGTGCCAGATTTCAAAGGGAATTTTGCCCATTCAGTATGATATTGGCTGTGGGTTTGTCATAAATAGCTCTTATGATTTTGAAGTACGTTCCATCAATACCGAACTTATTGAGCGTTTTTAGCATGAAGGGCTGTTGAATTTTGTCAAAAGCCTTTTCTGCATCTATTGAGATAATCATGTGGTTCTTGTCTTTGGTTCTGTTTATATGCTGGATTATGTTTATTGATTTGCGAATGTTGAACCAGCCTTGCATCCCAGGGATGAAGCCCACTTGATCATGGTGGATAAGCTTTTTGATGTGTTGCTGAATCTGGTTTGCCAGTATTTTATTGAGGATTTTTGCATCGATGTTCATCAGGGATATTGGTCTAAAATTCTCTTTTTTTTTGTTGTGTCTCTGCCAGGCTTTGGTATCAGGATGATGTTGGCCTCATAAAATAAGTTAGGGAGGATTCCCTCTTTTTCTATTGATTGGAATAGTTTCAGAAGGAATGGTACCAACTCCTCCTTGTACCTCTGGTAGAATTCAGCTGTGAATCCATCTGGTCCTGGACTTTTTTTGGTTGGTAGGCTATTAATTATTGCCTCAATTTCAGAGCCTACTATTGGTCTATTCAGGGATTCAACTTCTTCCTGGTTTAGTCTTGGAAGAGTGTAAGTGTCCAGGAAATTATCCATTTCTTCTAGATTTTCCAGTTTATTTGCGTAGAGGTGTTTATAGTATTCTCTGATGGTAGTTTGTATTTCTGTGGGGTCGGTGGTGATATCCCCTTTATCATTTTTAATTGCGTCGATTTGATTCTTCTCTCTTTTCTTCTTTATTAGTCTTGCTAGTGGTCTGTCAATTTTGTTGATCTTTTCAAAAAACCAACTCCTGGATTCATTGATTTTTTGGAGGGTTTTTTGTGTCTCTATCTCCTTCAGTTCTGCTCTGATCTTAGTTATTTCTTGCCTTCTGCTAGCTTTCGAATGTGTTTGCTCTTGCTTCTCTAGTTCTTTTAATTGTGATGTTAGAGTGTCAATTTTAGATCTTTCCTGCTTTCTCTTGTGGGCATTTAGTGCTATAAATTTCCCTCTACACACTGCTTTAAATGTGTCCCAGAGATTCTGGTATGTTGTATCTTTGTTCTCATTGGTTTCAAAGAACATCTTTATTTCTGCCTTCATTTCGTTATGTACCCAGTAGTCATTCAGGAGCAGGTTGTTCAGTTTCCATGTAGTGGAGCGGTTTTGCTTGAGTTTCTTAGTCCTGAGTTCTAGTTTGATTGCACTGTGATCTGAGAGACAGTTTGTTATAATTTCTGTTCTTATACATTTGCTGAGGAGTGCTTTACTTCCAATTACGTGGTCAATTTTGGAATAAGTGCGATGTGGTGCTGAGAAGAATGTATATTCTGTTGATTTGGGGTAAAGAGTTCTATAGATGTCTATTAGGTCTGCTTGCTGCAGAGATGAGTTCAATTCCTGGATATCCTTGTTAACTTTCTGTCTCGTTGATCTGTCTAATGTTGACAGTGGAGTGTTGAAGTCTCCCATTATTATTGTATGGGAGTCTAAGTCTCTTTGTAAGTCTCTAAGGACTTGCTTTATGAATCTGGGTGCTCCTGTATTGGGTGCATATATATTTAGGATAGTTAGCTCTTCCTGTTGAATTGATCCCTTTACCATTATGTAATGGCCTTCTTTGTCTCTTTTGATCTTTGATGGTTTAAAGTCTGTTTTATCAGAGACTAGTATTGCAACCCCCGCTTTTTTTTGTTCTCCATTTGCTTGGTAAATCTTCCTCCATCCCTTTATTTTGAGCCTATGTATGTCTCTGCGTGTGAGATGGGTCTCCTGAATACAGCAGACTGATGGGTCTTGACTCTTTATCCAGTTTGCCAGTCTGTGTCTTTTAATTGGAGCATTTAGTGCATTTACATTTAAGGTTAAGATTGTTATGTGTGAACTTGATCCTGCCATTATGATATTAACTGGTTATTTTGCTCGTTAGTTGATGCAGTTTCTTCCTAGCCTCGATGGTCTTTACATTTTGGCATGTTTTTGCAATGGCTGGTACCGGTTGTTCCTTTCCATGTTTAGTGCTTCCTTCAGGGTCTCTTGTAAGGCAGGCCTAGTGGTGACAAAATCTCTAAGCATTTGCTTATCTGTAAAGGATTTTCTTTCTCCTTCACTTATGAAACTTAGTTTGGCTGGATATGAAATTCTGGGTTGAAAATTCTTTTCTTTAAGAATGTTGAATATTGGCCCCCACTCTCTTCTGGCTTGGAGAGTTTCTGCCGAGAGATCTGCTGTTAGTGTGATGGGCTTCCCTTTGTGGGTAACCCGACCTTTCTCTCTGGCTGCCCTTAAGATTTTTTCCTTCATTTCAACTTTGGTGAATCTGGCAATTATGTGTCTTGGAGTTGCTCTTCTCGAGGAGTATCTTTGTGGCGTTCTCTGTATTTCCTGGATTTGAATGTTGGCCTGCCCTACTAGGTTGGGGAAGTTCTCCTGGATGATATCCTGAAGAGTGTTTTCCAACTTGGTTCCATTTTCCCCCTCACTTTCAGGCACCCCAATCAGACGTAGATTTGGTCTTTTTACATAATCCCATACTTCTTGCAGGCTTTGTTCATTTCTTTTTCTTCTTTTTTATTTTGCTTTCTCTTCTCACTTCATTTCATTCATTTGATCCTCAATCGCTGATACTCTTTCTTCCAGTTGATCGAGTCGGTTACTGAAGCTTGTGCATTTGTCACGTATTTCTCGTGTCATGGTTTTCATCTTTCATTTCGTTTAGGACCTTCTCTGCATTAATTACTCTAGCCATCAATTCTTGCACTTTTTTTTCAAGATTTTGAGTTTCTTTGCGCTGGGTACGTAATTCCTCCTTTAGCTGTGAGGAATTTGATGGACTGAAGCCTTCTTCTCTCATCTCGTCAAAGTCATTCTCCCTCCAGCTTTGATCCGTTGCTGGCGATGAGCTGCGCTCCTTTGCCGGGGGAGATGCGCTCTTATTTTTTGAATTTCCAGCTTTTCTGCCCTGCTTTTTCCCCATCATTGTGGTTTTATCTGCCTCTGGTCTTTGATGATGGTGATGTACTGATGGGGTTTTGGTGTAGGTGTCCTTTCTGTTTGATAGTTTTCCTTCTAACAGTCAGGACCCTCAGCTGTAGGTCTGTTGGAGATTGCTGGAGGTCCACTCCAGACCCTGTTTGCCTGGGTATCAGCAGCAGAGGCTGCAGAAGATAGAATATTTCTGAACAGCGAGTGTACCTGTCTGATTCTTGCTTTGGAGGCTTCCTCTCAGGGGTGTACTCCCCCCTGTGAGGTGTGGGGTGTCAGACTGCCCCTAGTGGGGGATGTCTCCCAGTTAGGCTGCTCAGGGGTCAGGGACCCACTTGAGCAGGGAGTCTGTCCCTTCTCAGATCTCAACCTCCGTGTTGGGAGATCCACTGCTCTCTTCAAAGCTGTCAGACAGAGTCGTTTGTGTCTGCAGAGGCTTCTGCTGTGTTTGTTATTGTTTACTGTGCCCTGTCCCCAGAGGTGGAGTCTACAGAGACAGGCAGGTTTTCTTGAGCTGTTGTGAGCTCCACCCAGTTCGAGCTTCCCAGCAGCTTTGTTTACCTACTTAAGCCTCAGCAATGGCGGGCGCCCCTCCCCCAGCCTCGCTGCTGCCTTGCCGGTAGATCACAGACTGCTGTGCTAGCAATGAGGGAGGCTCCGTGGGCGTGGGACCTTCCCAGCCAGGTGTGGGATATGATCTCCTGGTGTGCCTGTTTGCTTAAAGCGCAGTATTGGGGTGGGAGTTACCCGATTTTCCAGGTGTTGTGTGTCTCAGTTCCCCTGGCTAGGAAAAGGGATTCCCTTCCTCCTTGCGCTTCCCAGGTGAGGCAATGCCTCGCCCTGCTTCAGCTCTCGCTGGTCGGGCTGCAGCAGCTGACCAGCACAGATCGTCCAGCACTCCCCAGTGAGATGAACCCAGTACCTCAGTTGAAAATGCAGAAGTCACCGGTCTTCTGTGTCGCTCGCGCTGGGAGTTGGAGACTGGAGCTGTTCCTATTCGGCCATCTTGCTCCGCCCCCTCGAAGAGACCCATTTCTTATGCAATGCCACCCATACACTCAAAATAAAGGCATGGAGAAAAATCCACTAAGCAAATGGAAAAACAGAAAAAAAGCAGGGGTAGCAATCTTAATTTCAGACAAAACAAACTTTAAATCAACAAAGATTAAAAAAAAAAAAAAGACAAAGAAGGGCATTACATAATGGTAAAGAGTTCAATTCAAGAAGACTTAACTATCCTAAATATACATGCACCTAACATAGGAGCAGTCACATTCATAAAGCAAGTTCTGAGAGACTTTCAAAACAACTTAGACTTCCACACAATAGTAGTGGGAGACTTCAACATTGCACTGACAGTTGTAAACAGATCTTCAAAGCAGAAAATCAACAAAAATATTTAGGACCTGAACTCAGCACTGAATCAAATGGACCTGACAGACACTTGCAATACTCTCCATCCCAAAACAACAGAATATATATTCTTATCATTGCCACATGGCACATACTTTAACATCGATTACACAATCAGAAATAAAACACTGCTCAGCAAATGCAAAAGAGCAGAAATCATAAAAACCAATCTCTTGGACCGCAACACAACCAATTTAGAAATCCAAACTAAGAAATTCAATCAAAACTATACAATTACTTGGAAATTGAATAACCTGCTCCTGAATGACTTTTGGGTAAATAATGAAATCAAGAAGCTTTTGGAAACTAATGAATACAAAGATAAAATGTTCCAGAATTTCTGGGACACAGCTAAGGCAACATTAAGAGGGAAATCATATCGCCAAATGCCCACATTGAAAAGTTAGAAAGATCTCAATTTAGCAACCTAACTTTGCAAATAGAAGAACAAGAGAACCAAGAGAAAACCAACCCCAAAGCTAGCAGAAGACAAGAAATAACAAAAATCAGAGGAAGGAAGGAACCAGAGGTATGACAAACGATTCAAAAGATCAGTGAATTCAGGAGTTGGTTTTTTGAAAAAATCAATAAATTACATAGATGGCTAGCTAGACTAATGAAGAAAAGAAACCCAAATAAACACAATCAGAAACAACAAAGGGGAAATACCTCTTACCCCACAGAAATACAAATAACCATCAAATAATATAAACACATCTATGCAGATAAACTAGAAAATCTAGAGGAAATGGGTAAATTCCTGGATACATACATCCTCCCAAGAATGAACGAACAAGAAATTGAATCTCTGTATAGACCAATAACAAGCTCTGATATTGAATCAGTAATAACCTACCAACCAAAAAAAGCCCAGGATCAGAAAGATTCACAGCTGAATTCTACCAGATGTACAAATAAAATCTTGTACCATTCCTGCTGAAATTATTCTAAAAAATTAATGAGGAGGGGCTCCTACCTAACATTCTATGAGGCCAGCATCATCCTAATAGCAAAACATTGCAGAGTCACAACAAAAAAAGAAAATGTTGGACCAATATTCCTAATGAATGTTGATGCAAAAATCCTCAATAAAATACTGGCAAACTGAATCCAGCAGCACATCAGAAAGCTTGCCACAATCAAGTGGGCTTTATCCCTGGGATGCAAGGTTGGTTCAACATATGCAAATCAATAAATGTGATTCATCACATAAACAGAACTAAAGAAGAAACTACATGATTATCTCAATAGATGCAGAAAAGGCTTTCAATAAAATTCAACACCCCTTTATGTTAAAAACTCTCAATAGCCTAGATTTGGAAGGAACATACCTCAAAATAATAAGAGCCATATCTGACAAACCCACAGCCAACATCACACCAAATGGGCAAAAGCTGGAAGAGCTCCTTCAGCTGAGAAACAATTTCAGCAAAGTCTCAGGATACAAAATCAATGTACAAAAGTCAGTAGCACTCCTATACCAACCACAGTCAAGGCAAGAGGCAAATCAGCAACACAATCCCATTCACAGTTGCCACAAAAAGAATAAAATACCTAAGAATACAGCTAACTAGGGAGGTGAAAGATCTTTACAATGAGGATTTCAAAACACTTCTCAAAGAAATCAGAGATGACGCAAACAAATGAAACAACATCCCGTGCTCATAGATGGGAAGAATCAATGTCATTAAAATAGCTCTACTACCCAAAGCAATTTGTAGATTCAATGCTATTCCTATTAAACAACCAATGACATTATTCACAGAACTAGAAAATAATATTTTAAAATTCACATGGAACCAAAAAAGAGCCAAAATAGCCAAGGCAATCCTAAGAAACAAACAAACAAACAAAAACACCCACAAAGCTGGAGGCATCATGCTACCTGACTTCAAGCTATACTATAGGGCTACAGTAACCAAAAAAGTATGGTACTGGTACAAAAACAGACACATAGACCAGAATAGAGAGCCCGGAAATAAGGCTGCACACCTACAACTATGTGATCTTCAACAAAGCTGACAAAAACAAACAATGGGGAAAAGACTCCCTATTCAGTAAATGATGCTGGGATAACTGGATAGCCATATGTAGAAGATTGAAACTGGATCCTTTCCTTATACCATCTGCAAAAATTAAATCAAGATGAATTAAAGACTTAAATGTGACACCCAAAACTAAAAATTCTGGAAGACAACCTATGCAATACCATTCTCAACATAGAAACAGGCAAAAATTTCATGATAAAGATGCCAAAAGCAATTGCAACAAAAAGAAAAATTGATAAATGGGATCTAATTAAAGTAAAGAGCTTCTGCATAGCAAAAGAAACTATCAACAGAGTAGACAGACAACTTACAGAATGGAAGAAAGTTTTCTGCAAACTATGTATCTGACAAAGGTCTAATATTCAGCATCTATAGGGAACTTAAACAAATTTACAAGAAAAAAAATTATAAAGTGGGCATGAACAGACACTTTTCAAAAGAAGATGTACATGCAGCCAACAAGCATATGAAAAAAAAGCTCAATATCACTGATCATTAGAGAAATGCAAATCAAAACCACAATGAGATACCATCTCACACCAGTCAGAATGACTATGATTAAAAAGTCAAAAATTAACAGATACTGGTGGGATTGCAGAGAAAAATGAATGCTTATATGCTGTTGGTGGTAGTATAAATTAGTTCAACTATTGTGGAAAACAGCATGGCAGTTACTCAAAGACCTAGAAACAGAACTATCATTTGACACGGCAATCCCATTACTGGTTATATTCTCAATGGAATATAAATTGTTCTGTCATAAAAACACATATGTTAATTACAGCAATATTTACAACAGCAAAGACATGGAATCAACCTAAATGCCCACCTATGGTAGACTGGGTAAAGAAAATATTGTACATATACACTATGGAATACTACGCAGTCATAAAGATGAATGAGATCATATCCTTTGTGGGAACATGGATGGAGCTGGAGGCTATTATCCTTAGCATACTAATACAGGAACAGAAAACCAAATACTGCGTGTTCTCACTTATAAATGGGAGCTAAATGATGAGAAGACATGGACACATAGAGGGGAACAACAGACACTGGGGCCTATCAGAGTGTGAAGGGAGGGAAGAGGGAGATGATCAGTGAAAATGGGTACTGGGCTGAATAGCTGGGTGACGAAATAACATGTTCGACAAACCCCTGTGACACAAGTTTACTTATATAAAAACTTGCACGTGTACCCCTGAACTTAAAATAAAAGTTAAATTAAAAAATTCTTCCTCTGACATTCATATTATCTGATACAATTTTTTCCAACAAAAATAAACAATCTTATTTCTTTTTAAATTTTTTTAATTGTTTATATTTTTGTGGGTACCTAGGTGTATATATTTATGGGCTACATGAGATGTTTTCATATAGGTGTGCAATACACAATAATAACATCAGGGTAAATGGGGTATTCATAATCTCAAACATTTATTCTTCATGTTACAAATAATTCAATTATATTCTTTTAATTATTTTAAAATGTACAGTTAAATTACTATTGACTGTAGTCACCCTGTTGTGCTGGCAAATACTAGGTCTTATTCTTTTGAACTATATTTTTGTATCCATTAAACTATCTTCAGTTCCGTCCACCCCACCCCATACAACTCTTTCCAGCCTCCAGCAACCATCTTTCAACTCTTTTATCTCCATGGGTTCAATTGTTTTAATTTTTAGCTCCCACAAATAAGTGAGAACATATCAAGTTTCTCTTTTGGTGCCTGACTTACTTTACTCAACATTGTCTCCTCCAGATCCATCCATGTTGTTGTAAATGACTGGATCTCATTCTTTTGTATAGATGAATAGTACTCCATTGTTTATATGTACCACATTTTCTTTATCCATTCATCTGTTGATTGACGTTTAGGTTTATAGAATTTCAATTTAGCACTCACACTGCTCAGTCACTGAGGACTTTGACACGACATAACCAGTCTATCCAACATTCTATCTTCACACTTTTTCTACATTGTATTCTTCCATGCCTTCCACCCAATATTTCACACCTGTGGCCACACCTGTAACCTTATCATAACCTAGTTTTGTTCTTCTTCTGGACTTGAACTCCAGTGGGTCAGTGGTAATACCCTCCTTTTCATTTCCTAACTCCATCAGTCCCACTCTTCCTCTTCTTTGACTTCCCTAAGAACTCCAGGCTCTAAGCCATCGCCCCCTTGTGGCTGCCTTATCCGGCCAATCTCTGAACAGTGCATTTCATCAATGTCTCTCCATTTAGCCTTCCTTTGCTGCTAATGTCCAGTTTAAATCTGCCCTCATATCGATCTTATTCTCCCTACCAATTATTCCAAACCTGGTCCTAGCCGCCTACTTCTCAAGAAAATATAAAACTAGCAAGCAAGTAAAACCAAACAAACAAAACTTGGGTCCCTCAGGTGTAAAGTCCTTTAACATCCATAAGCCGGTACTCATCTGTGTAAGCAAGCCTTCTCATTTGTTTTCATCCAATCTCAGAAGAGGTTTAACTTACCATGTTCCAGGATTGCTCTTGATAGAATCCTTTCTCCTAATTTCTAAAAATGTACTTCTCTGTCTTTTTCCATATTTGTCACACTTCTCTTTCTACTTTCCTGCAGGCTATGGACATTCTTAAGCATTTTTCAGTGGCAAACAGATGTATAAATGATTTCATTTTCCACCTTTAGCTACTATTGCCCTTACCTGCCTTCTGCCCTTTCACCAACATCTTAGAAAAGAAAAACACAGCTTCTTTTTCACTAATGAGTTATTTAATTCATTGCAAAATAAAAATATACTTCTACATATCAAAATCCAGTGAATGCCTTTCAGCCTTCATTTTATTTCATCCTTCTGTGGAAATTGATAAGGTTAATTACCACTTTTTCTTCCTGAAGGTCCTGCTTCTTTTATCTTCTTAGACCCCATTTTCTTCTGATCATCTGGCTTCCTGACCATCCATCTTAGTCGTCTTTGCTAGACATCTTCCTGTCTTCCCCCAAAATTTTGACGTTAACCAATACTTCTTGTCCCTATTTTCTTCTCATCTTGCACACTCTCTCTGAGTAACTCCATTCACACCCACGATTTCTATTGACTTTAAGTCTAGCTCTCCTATTATTAGGAGGAATACTCTGGTGGTGACTTGATGGAATTAAATTTGAGTGGAGAACAATTCGAGAGATGACAAGGACACCTGTTAGAAACTTGTTTTTCTTGAGTATGATGATGAATATCTGGACTTATAGTAGCAATGGATAACAAGGAGGAATAGCATGGTTTTTTACTTTTCATTTTCTCCTATGTAATTGCTTTTACGACTTTGTTGAGGCATAATTTAGGTATTATAAAATTTACCCATTTTAAGTATATAATAAACATTTTAAAATTTCTGAGTTGTGAAACTGTCATCATAATGCAGTTTGAAGACACTGTTATCACCCCAGCAAGATTCATCATGCCCATTTACAGTTATTAATAATATCCATGTCCACTCTTAGACCCAGGCAGCCACTGATATACTTTCTGTTACTATACATTTGCCTATTCTAGACATCTCATATAAATGGAATAATACTGTATATGTTCTTTTGGGTCTTGCCTCTTTCACTTAAATAATGTTTTTGAGGTTCATCCATGTTGCAGCCATGTTGCAGTATGACCATGTTATGCAGGAAAATGTAGCTTATTGCTTGTTATTGATGAATACTAGTATGCCATGTTTGGATTCACTACATTTTGTACGTCTCTTCATGAGTCAGTTGACATTTGGATTGTTTTTAATGCTTGGCTAGTATTAATAGTGTGGCTATGAAGATTTTTATGCAAATCTTTCTGTGGACATGTTTTCATTTCTCATGGGAGATTCCTAGGAGTGGAATTGCTGGGCCATATGACAAATTTATATTTAACTTAACATTTCTGGTTTGCAATTCTTAAGGGAGCAAAATTAATGCTGTGAAACATAGAATTACCAAATAGTCTACCAAGTCCACTCCTAGGAATATATCCAAACAAATTGAAAACAGGTATTTGAGGAAAAACCTTTACAAAACTGTTCATAGCAACACTATTCACAATAACCAAGAGCTGTAAATAGCCCAACATACATGAACTAATGGATGGGTAAACTGTATGAGAGAATGTTGTTCAGCCATAAGATATAGAGTTCTATTGTATGCTGCAACATGGAAGAACATTGAAAACATTACACTAAGTAAAAGAAGCCAGACATAAAAGCTTACATATTCTATGATTTCATTTACTTGAAATATCCAGAATTGGCTAATTCATAGAGACAGAAAGTAGATTAGGGTTTTCTAGGGGCCAGGGAGGAAAGAAAAAGGGAAGTGAGTACTTAATGGGTTTGAGGTTTTCTTTTGGGGTGATGAAAAATTTCTATAGTTAGATAATTGTGATGGTTGCACAGCATTGTGAATGTACTTAATGTCATTCAATCTTAACTTTAAAATATAAAATGGTAAATGTTATGTTATGTGTATTCTACCACTATAAAAAAGCTGTGTGTGATCCGCAAACAGAAAGTCTAAAATACACATGAATAGAGATTAATTTGCTTTGGTACGCTGCTTTTGGAGAATCAGAATGCTCAGGGAAATGATGCTTTCTTAGAATCAATTAGTCATCCTCATAGTTCCTGAATTCGGTGTCTACCACGTCCGTGCATTGTTCTAGGAGCTTTACAGACATTATTTCTAATTCTTATAGTACTCCAACTAGGCAGGTATTGTTAATTCCATTTTTAAGACTAAGAAACAGAAGCTCTAAAAGATTAACATATTCATAGTCACAGAGCTCATAAATGCTGAAACTGGGAGTTGAGACATTCTCTTTTACTCTAAAGTCTGTGGATTTTACACTGTATTTTGTTGTTCCAAAATTGTTTAAGCATATTCTAGCTGGAAGGCACCGTGCACAAAAGAATAGCAAAACAAAGCAGAGAAGGCAGAAAGACCTGGAAAGGGACTCTATTATTGAATATCTCAGAGTTTTAGGAAATTCACATTGTGTTTAACACTAGTGGACCCCCGGGTAAACTGGAACAATGGCCATAATGAATCCCATATTGTAACATGACAGTTCTTAGCTCAATATATGCTTACTATAAGCTGATTTCAAATATTTTGGCTTACTGCCAGGAAGAACGCAGCGCTTATAATTTCAATTACATGGTATTTCAAGTAGAACCATGTCTTAATATTGAAGGGGGGCATTAGAGTTGACTACCAGGACAGCAACAAGTTTCAGAGAAGGATTGTTATTTTTAAATTACTTTAAGGACCAAGTGGACTAGCTTACTCCTGTGCTTGAAAACACTGCAAAGGCTAAAGGACTTAATAATTGGTGAGTCTTAATAGAAAAATGTAGGTTGCGTGAAGTGGTTTTTTATAGAGTCGCAATAGAAAGTTAAAACTCTTACACACCACAATGCGTTGAGGGATAAGAGGCTTAAATTACAGTCAGCCTCCTATGCTGTGGGTTAGGATTTATTTGAAATACAGATTTACCAATAGTTGTTATAAAAAAACATGAAATTACTTTGAGAAGTATTTGGCCATAGTAAGGGAAGTAAACAAAAAACTTAACAAACAAACTCATGAAAACCATCTCTAAGCCTGAAGATAGACTACAGGGGTTGTAAGAAATATGTGAATTGTTTTATTATGATGTTTGGGAAATTATTAGTAAAATTTATATTTATAAAATATAAAATACTTATATCTTTGAATTTTAAAAAATTATTATATTACAAATAAACTCAAAATATATTATATAAATTCATCTATATATACATACTCACAATGCCATGAACTTCCCTCAAATCATAAGATGAAAGCATTAAGATTTTCATGTTTTAGTTTAATTGCAGTTTCAGCTCATAGGCCCAAAGAATGTGGAGAACTCTAACAGCAGTCGAATTCTCAGCCATCTAATATTAAGAAGTCTTCCAATGTTTCCTTAACTTCTCCGAGTTAAAAGAAACTAAAACTTCCTCTAAGAGAGGGAACGTGTCTCTGTTAAACTTGTAAAAGAGTTCTTCCAGTTCTTCCTTATTTAGAGTGATCAAAATTTGGTTCCTTTTACCTTCCACAGATTGTTTGTGCTGATGTATCATTAAGTTAAATTTCCCTGCCTTCGAATTCTATGAGCCAACAACTCCTTAAACTTTTCAAATTAGTCCCCTGGCATGACTTATAGTTGTAAGTTCATTGCTTATCCTGTGGGACCTTCCCTTTGACCTGGTTCTTGGACATAGGGGTACTGTGCTGGAACCAGGTAGTATGGCTCCCTGGTTGGGTAGGGCCATCTTTCCCCAACTTTATACAACGACATCACATTGGTACCTTGAAATCAGCCCTATGGGAGGATTTATTCCACAGAAATCAACAAATGCTTTAAAAGCCTTAATTTTCTTCTGGAGAACTGGTTGTTAAACTTTTACCATGTACACTGATATTAAGAATCCAGGTGAGAAATACAGAGAATGGTGTTATAAAAACTGACAAGTGACTTCTTTTAGGGCCTCACCAGCAAACTGTGTTGTGGATGCGCAGTGGAAGTACTGGGAATTTGTATCCTTTGAGAGTTTTCCATAGGGTTGTGCATATAATGGGTGATGGTATTTTCTGACTTTAATTAATGTGGGGAATTTTTCTCCCATTCTTATATAAAATAGCAGTGGAATTCTATACTTCATAGATCAGAGACCAACTGGTTGAGTTGGGAAAATGTTTCTTAATTTTAACTTTATTTTTTATGTTTAGGCCAGCATTTCTCTCTAGTTAGCTCTCGAATTGTGTTTTTTTTTTTTTTAATATCAGGAAACCATCCATATATTTGTAGATAGGTCTTTTTGAGAATCGTATGGATCTAATTTCCTCCCAATCCACCAGAAAATGTTGTTGATTTTTAAAAATGACAGACAGTATCTTGTGAAGCTCTGTATTGCCACACATTATTTTGTTCTTGAAGGAAAGCTTAAAAGAAAATGACAGGCAGCATATTTTATGGTCATAACACAGCAATATTGAAAACATGTTCCCATAGATAAAGGAAATGATCACTGTTTTGTAAATAATGAGCACTCTTGGATCATATAAATGTAATTGTGAAGGCTGAATATTAAATTTAATATACAACTTGACCCTGCTTTGTTAATCAACTGAGATAATAAATATTAAATTGTTAACATGGCCCCTCTCACTAAACCGATTGCATGAAGCCTTGTAGAAAAAAGTGGAATGTGAAATGGTTTTAGCCTTAAAAACATAATGGTTCTCTTAGGAAAATTATCTAAATGCACTAAGATGAAAACCGTTTAGTAAATTGTATGATGTAGACTGTATACATAATGTCAGTTTAGAGATAGGAGTGCTTTCCATAGATTGGAAGAGTTAGATAAGATTTCAAGGGAGGATTGAACTTGATCTTTGTTATCATAGAAATTGTTTTCAGCATTTGTTTCACTAGTTAATGTAGTACAGTATCGATTTCTAGATTTACAAAGTAACAGCATAAGGAAAACAGAAAACTAGGAGTCCAGCCTCAGTTACATTTTATGTGACCCTCTTTTAGAATTTAATGTAGTTTACTGAGATAGGCCCTGTCCTACAAATTATGTTTTGAAAACTGTTTTTCACTGAGGAATGTGGTTTCAAACATGATAAAGAGGATTCTGGTGTGTGAATAACATCCTTCATATTGTTGAAATTGACTAATCACTTTGATCTGTCATGCATGGCCCCTGCGTGACATTTCTTGGTGTGTGTTCTGCTCCTGGCCAGGAATAGAGTCACAGTTATTGGTGCCAAGCCCTTTTAGTGGCTGCTGGAGAGGTCAAGTCATGCTCTAGTCAGGAGGAAGAAGCTCTGAGGATGAACCTCCCACATTCTGCGCAAGTACCTGTATCTGTAGTTGATGTCTAGCATTTAGTTACCATGTTCTTTCAAGCAATTTTGTGAATGGATTAACTGGGAAAAAAATCACTTAAAAAATCAAAAAGGACTGGGAGCAATTTTGTTCAACAAACTGATTAAAAAATACAGAGCTACATGGATCACATTATGGTATGAGAAAAACCAAACTAATAAGTCAGACTGTAAACTAATAAAACATACTGTTGACCTTAGAAACAGTGAAATCCTGAAAAAGTGTATCCTGAAAGCGTTACTTTTACATTTCTTCTAAAGCTATGTCAAATTGCTACCTTAGTTCAAAGTGGAGAAAAGAAGCCAGAATCTGCTACCAGGAATGAAGTTGACAAGTATGTTCTTTCATGATGACTTTGTATTGAGGCATAACATTCCTTTTGATATAAACAGGGTTTTTAAGAATCTGTAAAGGAATGTTAAACAGCAGGTGAAGGTTGGAACCTCGAGGCCAAAGAAGACATTAAGTAAACTGAACCCACCCAAATTTCCCTGGGCCTTGAATAAATCTAGAGCCTGGAAAGAATACCCAAGGCTGTCCCAGCCCCAGTAAATTAACGTCTGAGCTAAATGAAGCTGTACTATTTGCATGAATAACTTCTGGGATTTTTAAGAAGACAGAAATGCAATGACCACTCCAAAAGTCTCTACCTCTGAAATTCTACTTTATAAAACTTTGAAGGTGACATGGGTATCATAGTCTTTTACCAGTCATGGAAAAAGTACACTTAGAATTGTTTACATAAAATGTCTACCTGTATATGAAAAGCCGAGGTAGAACAAATATTTCAGGGCAACTGTACTATATATATCTATTAACTTTGGTTAAATATAGGATAGACACATTGGAATTTTTTTAGTGGCCATGTAACCTTTGATTAGTAAATAGTATATTTATATATTTTTCTGTATTCAAAGGCTTAGAAATATTTAGCCTTGTAGGAAATTCCTGGACACTATAAAACTGAAAATTTTATAGCACAACTGGGACACATTTTTTTGGTCGCTTATTCTGATGAAATAATGTGTCCTATGTCATTATAAATATTCACATTGTCTCAAATTTCTTCCTTTCGACTTGCAGTAAATATTTTGTACTAAGCATGTATAAGATCTTTCTAGAAGACAACAGGGCCACTGCATTCAAAATAAAGCTGAAGTTCAACCTTAGAAGAACTGCTAAGATTCAGTGACAAGGGAAAGTTGTATTCTGTATTATGTGAGGTGTCCTGTTGAGTGTCTTCCTGATACTGAAAATTTTGAGTCTGCTGTATTTCCCTGTGGACTCCAACAGAAGAAACTGGCATAATGGCATTTTCAGTAATAATAGTAATAGAGTAATACGCTAGCATTATAAAGGGGTTGCCTTTTACATGTGGAAAATTTATTGTTTGCTCATGACTATGCTATGTTCTTCACAGATATTTTGTAACATCTTCATACAAATCCTATGTAGCAGATATCTGATACCAAATTATAGTTGTAGAAACTGCTGCTAGGAGGCTCAGTAATCTTTGAAGATTACACAGCCAGGGAAGAGCAGAGCCAGGCTTTGACACCAGGTCACATGGTGCTACAACCTGCACTCTTAATTCTAATACCTTGCCTTCTCTTGTGTAGACGTTCAACCTCCTATGGTTGTCCAAGCCACCTAGGTAATTAGGGGGAAATGTATCCTTCACATTCTAAGAAGTCACTTCATGTACAAATACATTTGTGGCTTAAAACTAAGAGTGACTGTCCCAAATGTAGATGGTGAGTGCACATGAGAGCTGCCAGTGGCCTTGCTCTTTAAATTATGTCTGATGGCCCCTGTGCTGAATGCAGTACCCTGGCACAGAATGTATGCTTGAATGAAGAAAGAGGGTTCAGGGACTTTATTTTTCCTACATTTGCAGCCTCAAAGAAATATAAATGCTCTGATGCTATAGATCACTTACACAGCATTAATTCTGTTAGGTACTAATTCCTTCTATTTTGAAAAGTGTAACTCTACTGAACTTCTGGCCTATGATTCCAGAAAATGCACTGTGACACTAACTCATTCATTCATTTTTCATCCAACCAACATTTGCTAAGCACCTCTGCTGGGCGTTCTGTTGATTGGAAGTGTATACTTCTGAAGTAACAGGTAGGGGGTGGGAGGACAATTTTAATTATAAATGGAAACTTTAAGGATGAAAAGAAGGTACTCAAACAAAATAAAGAAAAAAGTATGAAAGCTTAAATCATATCTTACTCAAGTACTTTGAGTTTGTGTAGTTTTGCTTTTTATATTCACTGACTTATAAATTGGAAAAATGTTAAAATATGTTCATCAAAACAAGACTGGTAAGGGAGTAAATTTGTACACCAAAACATGCCAAAAACTGTATCCGTAAATAAATATCCTGATCAATATTTTCAGTAACTTAGATGGTGTTGATTGATATGATTTTAAACAGGACTAGCTTGTTTCTCTATGAAAATCTAGAGGCTTCACATATGGATATTTCTTCTTAAAGATGAAAGAGAACTCTTATTTAGTTAAACACAGTTGACAGATGGGTTAATAAATGATTTACACATAGGGTGATCAGATGCCTGCCAAGTATACCATTCATGAATTAAAACAATTCCTCCTTCACAAGATAAAAAAACGTATCTTAGCACATTTGCATTTCATAGTTGAATGGCATTGTTAGAGTGAAGATAAATTTGATTCCATTTTAAAGTCTTGCTGTGCAACTGAGAAAAGACACAACTTTAAAAATTATTTATTTATTTATTTATGATCGGGATCCTTCAAGCCAACTTTCATAATGAAGATTAAACCATGTGCTTTCAACAAGAGAGCTCTGCAGGTCCTGTGTCCCTCCAGGTTATCTAATGGAGGGTTCTGGAGGCAGTGCGTCAGGGATGGATGTTAACCAGCTCACTTTAACAAGTGTGAAACTTTAAAAACAAAAATGTTAGCCGGGCACAGTTACTCACGCCTGTAATCCCAGCACTTCTGGAGGCTGAGGCAGTTGGATCATCTGAGGACAGGAGTTCAAGACCAGCCTGGCCAACATGGTGAAACCCCATCTCTACTAAAAATACAAAAATTAGCTGGGTGTGGTGGTGCATGCCTGTAATCCCTGCTACTGAGGCAGGAGAATCCCTTGAACCAGGGAGGCGGAAGCTGCAGTGAGCCGAGATTGTGCCACTGCACTCCAGCCTGGGCAACAGAGTGAGACTCCGTCTTAAATAAATAAATAAAGCACAAAAATGTTGCTTATAGGGAATATTGTGGTGAACATGTGCAGAGTTGGTGCAAAATTTACATTTAAGCCAAGCTGAATTTTGATTATCTTCTGAGAAGTAAACATAACGTTACAATGGATAGAACGTGGACTGTGGAGTTCCAGAGACCCAAGGTCATATCTGGCTTGGTTTTTAGCTTTAAGAGGTTGGGCAAGTAATACAGTCTCTCTGAGCTTACTATTTTTACTCATAAAACATGTCACATCAACTTTATGTGGTTCTAGGAAGGATTAATTGAGATATGTAAAGTGCTTAAAATGGCAGGTATGTAACTTATTCACAATTGTTCCAGATTCTCCTGGATTCTTGGATTGGAACAGCCCAACAAAGTACACGTTCAGTCAGTCAGCAAATATTTACAGCGTGCCTGCTGTGTGCCAGGCACACTGATGGCATCAGGGATGCAATTACAATGAGACTCAGCCTTTGTCCATAAGGAGTTTCCACTCTGTTTGAGGAAATAATGACACAATCATGAAATTTGGCCATCCTAGGATGCCCACTGCTAGGAGAGTAGCAAAGAAGGCAAAACAAACTGCTCATATATTTTTTAAAATTTTCTCTGCTTTATACAGACAGTAAAATTGAGTAACTTCTCCTCATCGCATGTGGAATTGTTTATTTTGTTTCTGTGGGTCAGTAGATTTTGGTAGTCCACCCCATAGTAGTATAACAGCAAATTCTCAGGCTAAGCCAGAATCTGGTCAGTAGCACAGGATGGTTCTTTCATGAAGTTAAGGTCAAGCCATACTCCTTAGTCTGCAGTGGACTTGGCTGGCAACATCAGGCCAAAATAGCCTCTCTAGAAATAAGTGATATATGAATATATTTACATTCGTTCTGAGAAATCAGGGAGTATAGTCCCATCATTAAGGACTATCTATCTCTAATTAAGCTTTTCAAGTCAGCTAACTTTAGTCCAATCTCTGGCAGGAAGAGTTATAAGGGATCGTGGCGGATTGCTGTCTGCGTGGGAACCTGAGGCTTTGCAGAACTGCACTTTTTACATCTCAAGCAGAGATAATATTGAGACTGTACATTATTCCCTTGGACTTCGTTTTTTTTTATTATTCTTATAGACGTATCCATTTAAATAGTGTATTATATCTAATAAGTAGACTTCCTTACTAAATGGTCCAGACTGTCCTCAATGGATAAAAGTTGTTCTAAACTCAGCAGTAAAAGCAATTGGATTTATACTTACTTTTCCTATAATCATTCTTAGCAACACTGGCATAGCTGTGATCTCACCGTCATTTCTTACAATTATGATAAAAATAAGAACTAGTTAGTTTAACTTTAACTATTTGCATTTCCAAAAGAGCACCTGAACTTTTAAAGGAAACGCTCTTAAAAAATTATACGTAGACACATACATACATATACACAAACACACACACATATAAAATATATACACACAGTCCATATTCCTCTTAATCATTCTAACCAAATCTTTGCACAGGTATATCCACGTCACATTTGTTTACCTGTTATATACACATTCATTTTACTTATAGGAAGAAAAAAATATTAAATTATCAACTTAATTTAAAGTTAACATCTACCAATTTAATTTAAAGTTAACGTCTATTAACTAGAACTTATTCCATTCTCATTCAAATCAAAACAACAGTGGAGGATCTAGTCTTTATGCTGAAGGAGCAGAAATTAGAAAAATGCAATTTTGAGTTTTCTTGTTTCTTTACACACCCGCCCCATCCACCCTTATTGTTTCAGTTTCTCCTGGTGTGGGACTTATATTTCCAGCCTGCCAAAAGTGAGAGCTTTCTCAACAGTGAACTCTCAAAAGATTCCTTAGCTGTAAAAGAATTACAGAATGTCAAGAAGTACCTTGTCAGGGTCTACTGAATATACATATACATATGGAAATGAATAAGTGGTGTGTTTGTTGGAATATTAGTCAAAAATGTAAAGAAAGTTATCTTTGATTTTTCTGACTACCCTTCAGATTATCCTGCAGGATGCATGCTTGTTTAAAATTCATTGAATTCTTAAGTAGCATTTTGAATGGATTGATGGATAAAACTATTTTCAAAAAATGATTTAGTATAGCATTGAAAGAACATGCTATACTCACTTCCTAGGCTTAGTGCATCCATTCGTTCAACAAACATCTATTGAGCATTTTCAATGGTAAAATCCAGTGAGGTACTGGGAATCTGGAAATGAAAGATACACTCATTGCTATTAAGGCACTTATAGTATGATGGGAAGGGCAGCTGAATGAACAGATGTTTGTGAAGCACGGAAGTGCTGTGACAGAGGTATGCACGGCATGCCTAGAAGAGGCAGAGGCACACAGAGTAGCCTGCAGGGTGGAGCCTGATCAGAGACAGCTTCCTGGAGAAGTTGGCCTGTGGCTTGATAGTGAGGGAAGTTGCTGGGAAGAGTCATTACAAGACAGGCAGAGGACAGCCCACGGAGGCCACCCACAGGTCAGCACAACTGGAGAATTAGGTGATAGGGGGACCATGATGTTGGAGTGGCAGGTCATAATGAAAATGAGAATCATTTCTCCAGTTCCTAGCACTGTAATTTATAGGTATTGCCTCTAATTATTTCAATCGAAAGCATTCTTAGTTGTAAGGTCTTTACAATTGAAGAAAGAGAGACTTGGAAAATTGAAGTGACTTGCCTCAGAGGCCACACATACCTAATAAATGAGTGTCAGAAAAAAAGGATTCAGACCCAATCTTATGTCCAAATCCAATATTCCTTTTGCTAATTTGGAGCTTGATTTCCTGGGATTGTTGAATAATGTGTTTATATTCTGGAAGCTTGGAGGAGACACTGAATGATTCAAACCCTCACGCCTACTTCTTCCTCCTGGCAGAAATGAACTGATTTATCTGAGCATAACGCTTTTTGCAATATTATTTATTAAATTCTTGTAAGAGCCTAAAACAAGATTTTGTAACTCACAGTAGGTTTTTCTCCTTTAAATGACTTTATGTATATTTTCTAGGACTTCATTTGTCCATAATAATAATTTACATGAGGTTTAATGTAAACAATTTGTTGGGTTAACCCTGGAATAGCAAAACTAAGAAGTGGAAAATATCTACGTAAGATAACGGAAAGAGAACTGGATTAGGAGTCCAGGTGTGAGTTTAAATCAGCCTCTATCACTGTTTAAATATTTAATTTGCTAGTACAATGGTTGGTTTCATTTCCTGTCTTCTAGAAGACCATAAGTCATGGATTCCTAGCTCTACCTTGGAATCTTCTTAGTCTCAGCTTCTACTTGGAACATCGTCACAGGGCCCACACTCTGTGCCCTGTTTACAGCTGTAAAACAGGAGTATTTCCTTTGCAGGAATATTGAGTGCAGCAGTACATATGCCTGGTCTATAGCAGGTACTGGATAAAGGTCAATTTCCTTACTTTTATTCAGATGATGACACAGTCAAAAGCAAGGTTATCTGAAGACTTTTCCACCTTCTTCTCCCAAATTAAATGCAACAAGGTTATAATTATGAGAAACAAGGGCCAACCTAATTCTATTCCCTCACTACCAATCTGCCTCAATGTAGTGGCCCAGCTTTGGAACTTTAGGAAGAGACCACAACAGAAATTTGGTATGAGAATATGGAGCCACTTCTTCCCCAATGAGGAACCCCTTCTGTAGCCCACTGCTTTACCTTGCCCTCAGGATTTCAGGCAACAGTTCTTTCCTGAAACTGCCTGCTCCTTCTCATATTTTATTACCCCTCTAGAGTAGTGCTCCTTATTTTGAGAAAAAAAAAAAAAAGACTGTCTCTCTGAAACTTTCATCTGTAAGCCCCAATCTGACTCTCTGAAACAAACAAAAAAATCCCTCTAATTTCCTTTCCGTCTTTTAAATCTTCAGTTATACTCTTTCTTTAGGTCTTCTGTCCTTCTGCTGAAAAATAAATAACTTCTTCAACCATTCTTTTTGTGACCTTATTTCTAGACCCCTCTTTATTTGCCACCAACACACCAAATGGAACCACAATGCTCTAACCTGATCGACAAAGTTCAATTCACCCATTAACAGCCTGGAGGAATTTGCTGTACCTTTACTAAAGATGTCTGCTTTTGAAATAGCTTTTTTGGTAGCTTCCAGTGCATTTCTGGTGCACACCAAAGTTGTAGTTAACTAAAATTCCCTCCTGCCCCCTTTTTTCTTTAACACTAACTACAATGTGGCTATGTTTTTATAATCCTGTGTCTACGTGATTTAAAAAAAAAAAAAAAAAAAAGCATAGTAGAGTATTTTGCAGTTAATTTCACTGGGCTAGTTTCAGCTTCCTGATAACTTTGAAAATTTGTTGTTGTACATTTTTTTAAATCTCACCATCACTGTTGAAGCTCATAAAAATGGTCGACACTGCTCCCACTCACCCCCTTGGCTGCGGCACACTGCATAATTCCATGTGGTGGCCAGTGATAAGTCTGGTGCTTGGCCAAGTCAGTGATTAAAGATTCTCTTAATTTTCTAAAGTAACATGTATGGAAGGGGCCTTGATTAGCTTGATTTGTGTCATCTCGGAGCTACAAAGGGTATCCTACAAGAGTAAAGAAAACTCCCAAGAGACTTGTGATCTTTAAGAATATCAAGGTTGCCGTTTCATAACTTGACTTTATTAAATTGATATATTTAACTAACTGGCAGTGACCATAAGATGATTTACATTTTACTTTCAACCTGTAATATTGGTATGGGTTTCAGATGGGGCTAAATAGTTTGGCTCTGAAGTTTATTGTCAAAAAGCATCCAAGATTTTAAGTGTTTATCTCAATTAACATTGAAAGCCCATAAAATTAGGCTACACATGTTATAAGAATTATTCTGTTCTCTTGAAATTTCTGGCTTTTAGATTCCCAGACTTGGCAGGAAATCTCTTTGGCTCCTCTGTTTCTGATTTTAGCTGTTTTCACAAAATGCAAACACATGCAAAAACATTGTAATAAACCTCAGTGTTCAGTCATGTTCAGTAAGACCTCAAAAGATGTTTGCTTTGAACTGGGTTCTAAAGATGGGCATACCTTCGTGAGAACAGAAGATATCCTCTTACTCTCTATGAAGTGGTTTGGCCTTTTCGGGGTCTCAGAGTAAGCTTTGTTCTGTAAGGCACATTATATTCACTTTTTGGACTAAGAATTAACAGAGAAATTTCTTCCTATAGAACATCTTGGGGCTCTTGTAGTCCCCAAAGGGGCAAGGGTTTTAGACCATGAAGGAAAAGCGGTATTGCATCAAAGAGACTTGGAACATCGTCACAGGGCCCACACTCTGTGCCCTATCTTAGATGTAATGAAGCATTGGAATTGTGGTTCATTAAGTTTCTGGGTCTGGTATCACTCTGTGGTTTTGCCCTTACTGATTGGTCTATAAAGTCTGTCCTAGGCATCAATGAAACAGATTCCTACTGGATAAATTCTCCTTGGAGTGAGAGGGATTTTTTTATTTGTATTTTTTTTAGTTCATGCTGCAATAGTCTTGGACTAAACTCCCAATGAATGAATTTGTAAACGAAAATTTAAGACTAGGCTGAAGGGGTTTAGACAATGGTATACTCTTTCATTAGTGGAATGTGATTGCAGTGATATCTTTCGCAAGCAGCTAATTTCACATCCTTTCCTAACTTTGTTTCCTTTCTGAGTCTTATCCATTTTCCCTGATAATGATGCTGCCTTCCTTGGAGAGAACTTTTGACTTTGATTTCTTCTCAAAAAAGCCATTTATTCTGATGGGTCTGAGAGTGTCTTTGTAGTAAGCAATTCAACTGGATCTCACTCTCTTTTTTTTTCTTCTCCTATTCTACCTTAAGTTTATTTTTGTTCATCTGTGTTTTTGGGTCATTCTCCAACTCAAAACAAACATAGTCAATTTTGAAAATGTCTTTCTCTGCTTCATGTTCATACTCAATTTTCTGTTGATCCTATATAGATCTAAAATATGACTTCTCCCCCATCTCTTGCTACTAGAACATCCCCGATCCTGTCATTTTGAAATATTCAACATTGTTACAAAAAGTCTTTGTCTTTATGTCTTCTGATCACATCTTCTATCTTTTGTATATTAAATTAGAAATTTGCACTTCATTCCTCATTCATTCAAGAACTGCTTTGGAGAGATTCAGGTACCAAGCCCTGCACTAAGTGCTATTAATGGTAAAGAGATAGATATGTCCACCGTAAAAGAGTTTCACTGGTTGCCTTAGACTGACCCAAGGCTGTATCTCTTCCCATGGATGAGGAGTCTATGGGATCAAGGAGATGCATGTGCTAGAATCCCCTTCACTAGAGATCCCAAGCCTGCTCTCTGGACCTGCACGGGCCTTTTTCCTCAGTCCATCATTCCCTATAGCTAACTCTAGGTCTGAGGAGTGGGCAAGAGGCAGCTGTTTTGGGGATATGTGGACAAGCTTGGACATACAGGTACAGATATCCACATAATGTCCTCACAGAGCCCCTTGTGGCGCAGTGTAGGGTGTGAGGAGAGGGGACAAGGGGACAGGGAGATAGAGTTAGAGGTTAGCACTTCCCTGCTGCTTTCTTTTTTCTGCCAAATTCTGGTGCAGAACTTGAAGGAATACAAGAATTCTAAATTTGAAAATGGCCTTCTAAGTCTGATAGAAAGTCAAAATACAGTTTATGTGATAGTTTGTTGGCAGTGCAGACCTCTGTTTGACCTCTTGGCCCAGGCCTTGCAAATATTAAGGTTGGGTCTGTGGAGTCAACAATGTAAGACAGATCACTTCTACCAGAGCAGTCAGTGGGCAGGTTTTTTAATAGTGGGGAGTCAAGACAGCACATAGCAGAGTTGGGTGAGGACCACACAAATGCGTGGGCCGGGGGAGTCTTCCTCCAACAACAGCACTGGAGCTGAGACCTGCCAAGTGTAAAATCTTACCAGGTGACATCAGGAAGAGGACATGGAATGTGGAAAGGAATGTCTGGAAGAGGAAAGGAATGCCAAAGGTTGGCGGAAAGGAGGCAAAGAAACAGAAGAGACACTGCCTTTGGGGGCCCTCAGGGTTTTTCAGTATGACTAGAGCACTGGGAGCTTCCTAAGATGAAGATGAATAGATAGTCAGGAATGAGGGCTTGCTAAGGATGCTGTCTTACTCCCTTGTCTTAACAATTTCTCAAAGTGTTCCTTTATTAATCAATCTTCCATTCATCCATAAATTTACTCCTGAAAACTTATTTGTATATGAAGCCATTTGGTAATTTCCTATCACTGAAAGTACAAGATTCTTTTAAAGAAAGTAACACAAAAATAAAAAGAGATAAATGAAGAAGTAGCATCTGATTTCCTTCCTACCTATATTATTAAAGTGTTAAGCATATCCCTCATTTTTGTACCTTTCACAATATTAGGTTGTTTTTTCCTGTCTTTCATTCATTATAAACTTCCTAAATACTAGTACTAACGTTTATCACAATGATTTATGATAACGACAGCCAGGGATTTGTCCTTGTCTTCATTGCTTTGTAGCCAGTATTTCATTTAATTCTCATAACAACCCCTGAGGAAAATGGTGTTATCACCATTTGCAGATGAGAAAATGGAAATCAGGGAAGTTATGTAAACCTGCCCAATATGCATAAGCATACATGGCAAAACTGGAGTTTGAACACGTTTGTTTGACTCCAAAGCCAGTACTCTTACTTTTCTAAGTGACACCTTTGCACCTTCTGACAGTACATAGAGTCTAGGCCATGTCTTAGTCTAATGACCAGCCCACATTAAGCAAAAGAAATAAGGTACATAATCATAAGTGGTGAGTTTGGACCCACCAATGGAAATCACCTTTCAAAGTGTCCTAGAGACTGTAGGTAAAACTCCAGAGTTAGTAATTATAATAATTTGAATAAATTAAAATCCCCTCTATTTTCTGATTCCAAGTCTCTTCTTTTATATATTTGGAGGTCACTTCTTTTTCTTAGACAATTGATTATGCTTCTACACATTTACTCCCAGCAAGACACAGCTTTACTAGTGACACTGTTAATGGTATCAGCTGCCAAGTTTATGACAGTCTAGATGATGTTCATTCATGCATTTTGCTAATTTGGTTGGAACCTTAATTCTGCAGATAGCATTTTCTCTAAATCACTTGTGTAATTAATTAAAAAATAGAAATTAGGCCCCTTCAATTAAATATGTTAAGGATTAAAAAATATAATTTTGAATTTAAATGTACTTCTCTATTATAGGACCTGAATTTGTTTACAAGTCAGTGAAAAATAATTTTTCTTACGAAGTTTACATTGTTCTGTAACCTTTTAATGTGCATTAAGTAATGCAAAGGTGTCTGAAATGTGAAACTGGTTTTTTGGTTGTTAAATGAAAAAAAATCACAGACATATGTTAAAAGAAATAAACATGTAATTACTTGTGTCCATGCATCAGTTAGAGAAATGTTTCCCTAAATATAGAGAAATGTCTAGTAATACAGCTTATCTGAAAAATCAATCACTTTTTTAAATTAAGGAAACATGAGCCAAAAACACGAGAGTTGTAAAATATTTGGTATTGCATGAGCATTGGTTATCAGTTTTTTTTCCATGTTTCTATCTGAGTCACAGTTCAGGAAATTGGTCACCTTAGTCATGTAGTCATTTTGCAAAGACACAGGTTGATTTAATTTTAAAAGAATACATTACATGTTTGGTTTAAATTATGTGACTCATATTCATATTTCACGGAACTTAGAGAATTTATACAGGTACTTTACAGATTCCAAAGTGAAATCTATTGATTTTTTTAAAGAGCTTAATGGAGGAGAATTTAAAGGCTTACTTCAAAAAGTAAAAATCAAAATTGCTAACTGATTTTTATGAGGTCAGTGTTATAATTAGATTAGTTTAAGATTAAATCAAAATAATAAGAATGTCATTTAACTACTTCTGCAGATATATAACCAATAATGATTACCACTTTAGACCAAAAGATTTGGATCAAAGGGAATAGGCACATGATCTTGGAGATATAGCCAACAATAAATGGAGATTTGTAAAATTCACTCTAATTTTTTAAAGTTTCATTTGGACTTTACAATTATGCCAGTAAAAGTGTAACTTAATATTAGAAATAGTTGTCTGTTTATATTTAAATATCTTTTATTGCAAGATTAAACACAAATAGTGAAAATCACTCAAATAAAATATATGAGTTAATTACTTAATATAATGAGAACACCACTGAGGCCAAGAAATGGTATTTTTGAGGCCGGGCACAGTGGCTTATGTCTGTAAATCCTGGCACTTTGGGAGGCTGAGGCGGGCAGATCACCTGAGGTCGGGAGTTCGAGACCAGCCTGGTCAACATGGAGAAACCCCGTCTCTACTAAAAATACCAAAAATTAGCCAGGTGCGATGGCATTGGTGGCATGCACCTCTAATCCCAGCTACTCAGGAGGCTGAGGCAGGAGAATCACTTGAACCTGGGAAGCGGAGGTTACAGTGAGATGAGATCGTGCCACTGCACTCCAGCCTGGGTGACAGAGCGAGATTCTGTCTCTAAATAAATAAATAATACTTTGCCAGACAACTAAGAAAACCTATCAGTATTCCAGTCACAACCTCTACTTCCCACTGCAAATAAACTCTATTCTAACTTTTACAGAAATAAACTACTTGCATTTAAAAAATAGTTGTATCACCTAAATATGCATCCATTGACCCCAAAGTTAACCTTGCCAATTTAAAAATTCTGGCACATCCTTTAAGTTTTTTCAGTCTATAGGTGCCTCCTCCATCCCTTGCATTTGCTTACAGTTTATCTGTTAAAGAATGCAGGACATTTGACCTGTAGTATTTTCCACAGTCTGGATTTTACTACCATTATATTCTTGGTGCAATTCAACGTGCTCCTTCGGTTCTCTGTATTTTTCTGAAAATTATCCAGAAATAAAATAAAGCTCCTCTTTGGTATGACCATTCATTCATTCATAAATGCATTCATTCATAGAAATGGGATCTCACTGTTATTCAGGCTAGAGTGCAAGGGCACAATCATAACTCACTGTAACTTTGAACCCTAACTCCTGGGCTCAAGCGATTCTCCCACCTCAGTCTCCCAAGTAGCTGGGACTACAGGCATGTGCCACCACACCTAGCTGGCATGGCTATTTAATATCTGATTGTTTCTCATTTTATCATCTTAGCAGCCAGTGATACTAAATACTGATAGCTATTTATTTGGTGATATTCTATTCTATCATTTCTTTTTTTATTTATTAGGTGGAATACTTTTGTTAAGAATCCTTTCCCTCACTTTGGTGAGCCAGTAATACAGTTCCGGTAGGAAAGTAGGGTACTTGCTTGATTTCTCTTTTTTATTTACCAGTGTTCAAGATAACGAATCATTTCTCTATTAGTTTCTGAAGATAACTCTTACTTTTGTTAAACTTAGTTGATACATCACAACACATGACAATTATTATCATTGCTAAGCTCAAATCTTCCCATCTTTGGCTCATGAGAGCTCCTTCAAGTTTGTTTATGAGTCATATTTTCAGTGCCCCTGGTAGTCTCTGATAGCTTACTCGCTATTGGGTGGTACAGGATGCGCCAAGCTTATATTGTGTATTTTCTGCCCTACACATGGAATCAGCCATTTTTTGAAAATGGCTGATTTTTTTAAAAGTCTTAGCTTATTTTAGTAAGAAGTGATATTTCAAGGTGCCAGTCTGGTCACCAGGGCTGCTCATTGCCCTTGAGTGTGTCATTATTTCTGTCTCTTTTCAGGGGACAGTTAGTTCACATCAACACTTTTAATTCAAATTAGAAAATACTAAGACTTTCATTTAACCTCCTTTCTTGTATCTTTACCTCCTCTTTTTTCCATACCAACAATTCTGGTTCTCTATGATAAAGTGACTCTAGAATTAGAATACCTCATAATAACTTGTTTTCTTCCATATTACATGCATGGTAGTCTCAGAACAAAAATACTGATACATCTAACAATATGGATACTGAAAACAAATTATTTGCATATGCTTTCACCATTCTCTTGCAATTTGTAAGAGTCATATGAAATTCACAATGTCACAGGATATAGCCTCTGCATAATACATTCTCTTCGGCTGTCACGTGGTCTTTGTGCAAGCAACTGCATGTTAATACCACCAGTTCTCATACCTAGGCATTTTGGCTTTCTAGAGCTCTTTCCCTACTAGATCACTGGGTTCACACTCTTTTTTTAGTTTCTTAAGTATATTACTTCATTCTTCTTCCAGCATAAATCACTGCTATAAAAGTCTGATAGTAATATAAATATTTTCTCTTTAAAACTCATGTGGTCTTTTTTGTCTAGATCCTTAAAAGACGTTTTTCTTATTAAAAAAAATACAATTGATTTGCTAGAATATATCATGTGGTAGTCATTTTGATTCATTATTGTCAGGCATGTAGTGCAATATGTAATTTCTTTTTTTTAATTTCAGGAAAGTTTTCTTGAATTAGAACTTTTTGCATAATTATTTTCCCTTGCTTTTTGTTTTCTTCCTTAAGATCTTCTGTTATCCTTATATTTGGTCTCCTCTGCCTATCTTCAATGTTTGTCACTTTCCCTAAGATTTTTTTTTTAAAGAAAAATCTTTTTTTTTTTTTTTATTTTTAAACTTTCCCTCTTTTTCAGTTTCTAGTTATTTTAAGGCATTATTTTGGTTTGTTTCTCCTTACGGTTTTTGCTTTTAGTCTATATTTTATTATTTTTAAAAGGCCATTTTGGATCTTTTCATATTTTAGTATTACAAAGGTAATACTCATTCATAGCATTAAATTTCCAAAAAAAATACACATATTAATATATATTTTTCTCAGTTCAAGGTGAAAGTTATATTCAATAATTACTTACAAACTCGAAGTAATCAGCAGTTTCTTCAGTGAGTTTATTGCACATTCAGCAACAATATCGATCCACCAATTTTTAAAGTGACTTAGCTCTTTTTTCCTACTATTTCCTACTACAAACTTTATGATTTGTATAGATTCTGTGTACATCCAGAGTCAGCTAAGATCTAGAATTTGTTTTCCTTCATTTATTTATTTTTCAGACGTTTAATTTTTATCTATATCGCCAGACCCTGTTCCCAGATTTGGAAAACAAATATTAATTAAAAATAATTTTTGCCCTCCAACAACTCACAGTTAAGTAGAAAAGATGTAGAAAGTAACCAGTGAACGCGAAATGTACTCTGATAAGGATAAGCATAGTCTCAAGGGAGCACATGAAGATTTGAGTGAGGGGAGCCGGGGATGGCTTTCTGACTTGAAAGACAAGGTAGAATTACAAGGAAGAAGTTCCCAAGTAGATGGGGGACAGGAGAGAACTGGCAAGTTTGCAGAGCTGTACATAGTTTGCCAAGGCAGGAGACGGAAAACCAATGATGAATAGGTCAATAGTGGTACACATATTTACCAAATAATAATACCATACTTTCCAGTTGCCAAAATCTTTCAAGTTTTTAATACTCTTTTTAATTCATTATCTTATATAAAACACAACCCTCTGGTTCTATTGTCAATACCTCATAGCTGAAGAAACCCAGCTTCAGAAGAAAAGTTGTAACTCTCTAAGATATAAAGGCTAATAATTTGCTGTTTTGACACATTAAAGCATTTTAGAAAGAATGAATGAATACTATTTTTTGTACATAATAGTGAAATAATATTATTTATTGATGTAATCAACAAATATTAAGGAACATACATGTTGGCACAGTGACTAGTTCAATGTTAAATGGATCTTTCTAAAGTCAGCTGACCAATAATATATACTTTAGTCTATTTCTAAGTCCATGCAATTACAAATAATTAATAGTAGCCATTCATTCTTACAGTTACGTTCTCTCCTTCTGTCCCTTTTCTTGTCCAACATCCGCTGATAAAAGTCACCACTCTTCCAAATATGGAGCCCCTTTTTCCTGGCTTTGCCCTCCCACTTTTTCACATGGGAGTGAAGGAAAGAGAAAAATAAAAATGGCTTTTTTTTCAGCTAATAGTCACTTTTGAGAAAATAGGAAAGAACACTAAAATGTCTTAAGTCATTCAAAATTTAACATTCTTAGTGTTACATTTTAGTCATTAGTCACGTAATTGCTCCTTCTCGTTTTCATCCTTTTAAGGCAAAGGCATTAACCACTAAAGGAACTGTTTATCTTAACATAAAAATCTTGGAAAAAATGATACTGCAGAATGAATCAACATTTTATCTCAAAATGCCACTGAGTTTTTGTCCTTAGCAATGCTGAATTTATCAAGTATTTTCTCTACCAGTAAAGGTGGTCATTTTCAGAGAAATGTGGTCTGCGTTGATGCTATATTTATTTGGAAGATTGTGGGCAAATTTTCAAAAACATTGTAAATAATATGGAAAAACATTGGTGGTAACTAAACAGAAACAGTATCTGGCATATATGTAGGTCTGAAAACAAACGTAACAATGTATTGGATACATCAATAATTTCAAAGACTTGAGCTTTCCAAAAATTTTTGAGTTTCTAAACCACTGTACCTAGTTTTTCATTAACTGGAAATAAATCACTGCCTGTTCTTTTGGACATGAGTAGTAGCTGCTGCGTATAGAGGTAGTTGAGTTCAGAAAGCCGAATTTCGATCTCTTCATCATCTATCATAAATGTGGTTACTCTAGGTAATAATGCAGTGAGAAAACACAACATATAACCATCATATTAGCAGCTGCATTACAGGAAATTATAGTATGAAATTAGGAAGTGATACAAGACATTGATATCTCTATATCTGAATATAGAGCACACATTTCAGTGAGTGGTATAACTGGTGTTCTTCATTGCAATGCTTGTGGTTTCACATATTTCTTCTGTTGTGTCTGGGCCTTTACCCCAAATTTTCCTTCTTCCTAATGTGAGTCTTCCTCCTTAAGCAGCTCCTTTATCTGGACCAATGACTAAGACTTCAGGGCTAGACCTTTTTTTTTTTTTTTTTTTTTTTTTTTTTTTTTGCTCAGGTGCTATTCGCTCCACTTTGTCTCCTTCCTCACAGGTACGCAGAGGCTACAACAGTTCCCCAGCCCATTGGAGTGCTCAATACATGTGTGCTAAAAAAAAAAAAAAAAATGAAAGACTAGATGTCTTTCCTCTGACTTTTTCCCAAAGCATCTTGATCTTACCTGTGGCAAATAACTTTTGCTTTGTATTCTAATCACTTGTATATGTGTTTTCAAAGTAAACTTTTTATAGTAGTAATTAGCTTTTGTTCAGCTCTTTGTCCCAACATCTAACACAGTATATGGCGCACGACAAGTGCTTAATAAATACCTGTGGAAAAAATGATGGGTGAAGTTTTATGACCCCCTTGGGTTAGAAATGCCCTGGCCATTCATATCGAGCTCCCATTCTTCCATGGGTTCCAAATACCTCAGGTAGTTCTTAAGAGAGAGTGCTCTGTAGGTGAGAATTATTGTTTAGTTTCCTTGGAAAACAGATGAAAAGAAAAATTATTCTGGTAGAAGTAGGTTTCTCATGGAACTTTTTAAAAGAGAATTAACATCGGCAGTCTTAGACATATGATGTTTGTGAATAAATGTACCCTACACGCAAGTGCCAGTCTGTTTGCATTTTGTCTAAGAATTAGTGAAAGATGAATAGAAAATACTTACTGATTGAAACAAGAGAAGCATAGTATAATAAAAATGGCAATGGATGGAGGACGGTGTGGTTCTAGTCCTACCTCACTCTCTATGATTTTCCATCTCACTGAGAATGCTTCCTTAACTGTAAAATAACCAGGGGGACAAAAAGAGCCTTCATCTCTGACAGCCATCGTCCCATGCCATATACTAAGCAGTAATCACATCAGCCTCTTTGTCCCCCTTTCCCTGAGTTTCTAATACATTAATATTTTCTAATTTACATTTAAACACTTATCTCAACTGTGATTATATTAAAAACTCATAAGTGAAACCATATTTCAGAAAGACCTTTTCTTTCTTTCTTTCTTTCTTTCTCTTTCTTTTCTTCCTTCCTTCCTTCTTTCTCTCTCTTTTTTCTTTCTCTCCTTCCTTCCTTCCTTCCTTCCTTCCTTCCTTCCTTCCTTCCCTCCCTTCTTTCTTTCTTTCTTTCTTCTTTCTTTCCTTCCTTCCTTCCTTCTTCCTTCCTTCCTTCTTCTTTCTCTTCTAAGACATAATTTCCATGTGTTCTTTCCTTTTCCTCCTTCACATGCCCCATCTGCCTCTCCTTGTATCTTCTCCCCCTCTTTTTTTTTTTCCAAAGGAAATTGCATTATGGCATTTTTTATTCATTCCCAGGTAATTACCAAATATTATGTTGCTAGGATGACTTGAAATTTAAAATACCAGTTCTTTAAAATTAAGAAAAGGACAACTGAAACTGATAGCTTTGTGCTTTGAAGGGGATTTTATTTCATTAGTGATCCCAGTGAGAGGGAGGAGGGAATGCTGGCATTTCACTGGTCCGGTGTTGGAAATGGGGAACCTGAGATAGACTTATTGGATCAAGTCTCTTGACTGGGGCCATCTCTTCTGACCCTACGAATCAGAGATCCTGATGCCTTCTTCTTTGTTGTGTCCACTTGGCCTTGTGCCACACTTGCATTCTTCAAAATGTTAGTTTTTTCTCTATTTTCCTCCAAGAGTGTTTTTGTTTTTGTTTTTTTAAATTTTTACTTTTTCTTTTGGGATGGAGTCTTGCTCTGTCGCCCAGGTTGGAGTGCGGTGGCACGATCTCGGCTCACTGCAACCTCCGCCTCCCAGGTTCAAGTGATTCTCCTGCCTCAGCCTCCCAAGTAGCTAGGATTACAAGTGCACCACCACGCCTGGCTAATTTTTGTATTTTTTTTTTGTAAAGACGAGGTTTCACCATGTTGGCCAGGCTGATCTTGTGCTCCTGACCTCAAGTGATCCACCTGCCTTGGCCTCCCAAACTGCTGTAATTACAGGCATGAGCCACCATACCAGCCCCTCTGAGAGTCTTTTGCTTTATGATCCGGATTCATTGGTGTCACCCATTTCAGTGACTTTTGAATGGCAATTACAACTAAACTGGTTGTATGGCCCTTGAAACAAATGGTATTCTGTAGGTTTCTCCTTTCCTGTGGTGCAGATATGACACTGACACTAAGGAAAGAAGCAAGACTGTCAAGAAGCTTGCTTTATTTATATTCAATCATTAAGAAAACCCACGGTCATCACCAGGTCTTAGCAGAAGACTGCAAATATCCAGACAAATGGGAAAAACCACGCACTCCAGCTCCAAGGAAACACATTGCCCTCTTCAGTGAGCTCCCAGAAACTGCTCTCCAGCATCTCTCACTGTTAGTCCTTGGATGTGCAAAGGCCAACCAGGCAAGCCTCCCAGGCTGGCTGCTCCAGAATGCACATCTGTAACTCCGAGCAATTTGCCGCATTCTCTTACTCCTAGCCACCCAGGCAGAGGAGAAAGGATGATTAGCACATAGAGGATTGACTGGTTCTGTCATGAAAGAGCCCATGGCACTCCCAGATTAGTTGTCCGAATGAGGGTGAGACAGTGTGGCAAGTTCACCTCTAAGAAACAGTTTATCTGAAATAAGTTCTCAGCTTTCTCTGTGTGCTTTGAGTTAAATTCCTCACAGCTTGAGGGATTTATATGAACTTAATTTTTCCCAATAGTTCATGCTTTAAGCAAATAGAACTATCTTATCTCTCACGATCTTATCCATTGAAAATCCTACAAGCTTGGAAGCATCTGGAAACATTTAAACTACGGCATATTAACGTTTTGCCAGTAGAAATATGATTTAGGAAGAAATATTACCACCTTTGTGATTTAACCTGGGATTTCTAAGTTTTGGGGAATACCAGCATTTTATTTCTAGCTCAATTTTTGTTTTGACATGTGCATGCCTCCTCCTGTCTTCCCCCAAGTGCTTGCAAGAATACATCACAATTTTTTAAAAAAAACTAAAATGAATTTAATTGTGTATGTTTTAAATTGTTGTATTTCAGTGACATAGAAGAGTGTCAGACTAGGCCGAGCGTAGTGGCTCACACCTGTAATTCCAGCACTCTGGGAGGCTGAGGCAGGCAGATTACCTGAAGTCAGGAGTTTGAGACCACCCTTTCCAACATGATGAAACCCTGTCTCTACTAAAACAACAACAACAACAACAACAACAAAAATAAATAAATAAATAAAATTAGCTGGGCGTGGTGGCGCATGTCTGTAGTCCCAGCTACCCTGGAGCCTGAGGCAGGCAAATCACCTGAACCCAGGAGGCGGAAGTTGCAGTGAGCTCAGGAAAAAAAAAAAAGAGAAGAGTGTCAGACTAGAATTCAGTACACACAATGCTCCTCCTTTCTCCTTGACTTAGAGCACTTCACTCTACCCCTCTTGGCTTCAGTTTCCCTAAGTACTAAATTGGCCTGAGGTTGTCTTGCCCTCCATGAGATAATATATGTGTCGGTCATTGGAAAGTTATAAAGATTCTGTAGAAACAAATGTAAACTTTTAGCACATTTATTTAATTATCTTTTAAAAACATACAGTGTCCTAGAATTTATAATTTCATGATATTTCAGAATTTATTTCCAAACGTCTCTCGTCACGGAGTATAAAAGCTTAACTTATCCAAAGCACCAAGTTGTTTGACAATTTTAATCACCAATGTTAGATGAGTTTGGGATATATGTTTAATTTGATTTTATAAATTTCAACTATTTGAATCTGATTACTAGTGCTCAGTGAAGTGCTAGTAAAGACACAGATGATGGAGAATTCACTAATTACATACTAATAGGTTAAGAAAGACTTAATCTAAAGTCTGGATATAAAGGTTAATGGTCTGTCCTCTATCTAAAAAATATTTTTAAGTCCATGTTTTAGATCCTCACACATTTTTAGAATATAGAATTTGTGACTTCTTTCCTTAATCTAATTATAAGACTCTATTTATAACATTAATAACACAAAATGTTATACAATTTGTTTAGCATTCTGTTCCAAGATTTAGTTAGTTACCCTAGCTGCTCATTTGTTAACATGAATTAAGATCCACATGAGATCATGCCCTTTGCAGGGACATGAATGGAACTGGAAGCCATTATCCTCAGCAAACTAACACAGGAACAGAAAACCAAACATGGCATGTTCTCACTTATGAGAGCTGAACAATGAGAACACATGGACACAGGGAGGGGAATAACACACACTGGGACCTGTTGTGGTGGTGGAGGGAGGGCAAGTATCAGGATAAATAGCTAATGCCTGTGGGGTTTAATACCTAGGTGATGGGCTGATAGGTGCAGCAAACCACCATGGCACATGTTTACCTATGTAACAAACCTGCACGTCCTGCACATGTATCCCATAACTTAAAATAAAATATATTCAAAAACTTGAAAGATTTATTGTTGTTTTATAAAATTTCTTATCTTTTTCAAAGAGTAAGAAGTTGGCAAACTAACAATCCCACAAGTATCAACTGAAAAGGTGGGAGAATAGCAAATACTTGATGTTGCTCTCAGATCTCACTCCTCTCCATGATTCTTTCATCCTTTTTCTCTCCTTCTCCTGACCTTTTCAACCCTCTTCCTCTTTACCTCTAGGGAGAAGCCTCCAGTGGAGCCGGACACTCACTGAAAAACTACATGGAAGAAGTGAGTTTTAAGATTGCTTTATAATGTAGTCTGAAATCAGTCTATGATACAGGATGAAGCACCCACTTGGGCTTTCTCCATCTGCCTGTAGGGTTTCTAGTCTGTATGTGTTCAATGGTCATGTCCACAAAAACCAGAAAATAAATAATATGTTAGCAAAACTGTTTTTGGTTCTCATTGGGAGAAAGATACTGTATATCAGTTCAGTGACCCTGAACATTAAAGTAAAACTGCATAAACCATGGTACTAATATATGTTTAGATACACAAACATATGTTGATGTTCAAATAAATGAGAATCACGTAGTTTACATTGGAATGTACACAAAAAAAGACACAACCATTGTTCTTATTGAAAAAACAACCTATACTAGGTCTGGATCCATTCATGGGACAAATGGTCATTGGGGATGATATTCACACATGCCATTATGCAAAGAGCTATCCCAACAATTAAATATATGGTAGATTTCACTTGGAAACTTTTTAAACTTCTGGGTTTATTATTTTTGGAGATATCCAAGGGTCATCTGTGTCATAGAACTTTGGACTGATGGGAAACTATTTCAGAACTCTCAGAGAAACCAGTGGGCAGAGCTCATAAAACTTGGCCTAAAGCCAGACCACCATGGCCACTAAATTAGCTATCTAAATCCGCTACAGGTGGAGGGAACTGGGCAACAGTTTGGTGATGTTAAGAATCGCCTACAAGGATTTTGTGGTTGCCCAAGCTCTTGGTTCAGCATTTCCCCACTTAACAGTGGATCTGTGGGTGATAGGCCACCTCCACAAGAGGGATGGCTGATGCCTCTTGTAATATGTTTTGTCTAGGTCTAACCTCATGTTCCCACCTGGAGAGCACTGAGGTGCTGGGCCAAGACATGGGCTGCCTACTGATGATAGAACTTAAGAATAAGTCTTATTCTAATTTTGTAGTTCTCGTCCAAGAAAAACAGGCTTATTTTCTTCATAATTACCAATGTGCAATGTAAATGTACATGTTGTACACAAGTGTAAATGCTCAATGTGGCAAGAAGGTTGAGAATTTGTGCCTTTTCACTTAAAGTACTTAAAGGCTATTGTTCCTCAGACTGTGGTCCTCTGACTACAACAATGCCATCATCAGGGGGCTTGTAAGAAATACAAAATCTTGGGGCTCAGCCCAGACCCAAATAATCAAAATCAACATCCTAACATGATCTCCATTTGATTCAAAAGCATCCTAAGTGCCAAGAAGCTCTGCCATAAAGTGTCTTTTCCAACGTTCTTTCTAGGGAGTAACTGTGTGCATCATGAAAACTCCCAATTTTGTTTAAAAATCTCCAATTTCATATAAAATAGGTAAGGAGAAAACCTTTATTTATAAATTTATATCTTGCTTACTCATCTACTCTCAATAATAATTTTTTGTCTGAAATAAAATACATAAAATCTCTCCAGTTTTTGAGATGCATTACTGGCTTTCAGTTTGAATTTTGCAAAACATGTGAACTGCCTTTCTTAAGGGTTCAGTATTGCTCAGTATTTTCATTTATTATTGACTTATACTGAGATTTTAGCTCTCTCTTAAGCCAACAGATGACCATTCTTTACAGTAAAACTAAGATCTTAATTAGTAAACTATTAACTTACTACTAGTTGGCTTTTCTCACAGACAATCCATTGATGTATTAGAAAGTATATATGTACTTAAACTCTTCTCCATGGAGAACATGTTTAGAATGTGAGCCATAACGTGACAGTCTTTTGTCTTTTCTCACTCAGGCTTTTATTTCACTTTTTCTTTTTTCTTCATGTTAGTAGAAATGGTAAACAATAAAAAACAGTATTTATAAATGTTAGAAGCATTGAGGCTAAAACTGAGCTAGCAAACATTTGCTTTTATTTAGTACACAATGAAACTCAAATAAACCATAGTGTTTACATTTTTAATATATTTAACATTTCTTACTGAAGTTTGAACAACTCTTTGCAGATTAAACTCTCTTTTTTTCATCTAGTTTTATAATGAGACAGAATCATAACCACATGAAATTAGATAATTTTATTTAGATCTGAATCAAAACTACAGAGATGATATGGTCTTCTCTAAAAGAAAAGCTAAAATGGAGCTTTTATTCAACATCTTCTATTTTTTAATGTATTATTTGACTAAGATTTGTGGTTTTGACCAAATAAAAAATGAAATATTTTATAATTGCCTACATTTCTTTGTCCTCAAAATAGCTCAGATAGTTAAATTTTTAAAAATATTACATGCTTTTTACATCTAAGACACTTGATAACTCAAGGTGGAAATAATTTTACATCATAGAAATCTTAGTTTTGGGATTACATTAACATTCATTTAAAAAGTGTATAATTTAAAATAACTTATCAAATTCAATCAGTTCCAAATCTATATTGTCATAATTTTTGTAGAGAAGTTAATCCATTTAAAATATCACATTACCAGGACCAAGCTGGTGGCTCATGCCTGTAATCCTAGAACTTTGGGAGACTGAGGCAGGAGGATTGCTAGAGGACGGGAATTCAAAACCAGCCTGGGCAACATAGTGAGATCCTGATTCTACAAAAAATAAAAAAAATTAGCCAGGCATAGTGGCACACACCTGTAGTCTCAGCCCTTCAGGAGACTGAGGCAGGAAGATTGCTTGAGCCCAGGCGTTTGAGTCTGCAGTGAGCTGTGATCTCACCACTGCACTCCAGCGTGGATGACAGTGTAAGATCTTGTCTCTGAAACACACACACACACACACACACACACCCCTCTCAGATGAGTAATTGGGAAGCAGTGTAGTATACTGGTTAAAAATCCCTTAATCATTAGTGAAATGTAGTAATTTAAATATATATGCATCAGGTAAGTATTGTCAATTTAAATGACTAAGAAGTCACAAAGAACTAGACTGAAGTCAGTGATTTCATTTGAGATTCCTCACACCCTTAGGAAGTTAGTTGGTGAGGGCCAGAGGCAATATGCATGGGAGTGCAAACTTACTGGCAGTGTGGCAGCTTCACAATCTCTCAGGATGTCAAACAGAATTAAAAGCACCAGACAGGTCTTTTCAAAGCCTGTTGAGGTTGGCTTTACCAGATGTGCCATCTGAACCAGAAAGGGGATCAATTCTGTGCATCACAATATCGTGGAATCACTTTGGATGCCAGTTTTGGCCTGCTTGTCTTGTTTCTCGTGTGTAGTATTCTGCTATCTGTGGCGTAAAGAAGTTTCAATTCTACTTCTGATGGAGAGTGTATGACATTATTCCCCGTAATCAATAAGAGAAAAATTACTTTTTATCATTCATGAAGGTTTACTTTTTAAAATTTTAAATAATTATTATTAATTATCATAGTTTTATTTTACTTAGAAAACTGGGAAATGAAGATCTTTTTTCAAGAAAATCCTATTTTGCCACTAACATTCACTAAGAACAGAGACATGCTAAATCATAACTTTTAAAAAAGTTGTAACATGGCACTCAGACAGATATAAAATGAATACATGCGAAAGATTTATTTAACTGATAAATTAAAGAGGGAACAAATAAAGCATTCCAATGAGTTCAAAGAAGAATTAAACCCTCACTTACATAGTCATAAAGGAATGCTGAAATGACATTATAAATAGTTGGAAAAATTGGCAAATTTAATCACTATCCGTAGGACAACAGTCTATTGCATTCCAATGGACATGATTTGCACTTATATGGACAAGAAGCATTTACACTGCTGCCATTTTCTACAAATTCCATAGTTGTAAAATAGCTAAAGCCAATGAAAGTTCCAGAGCTTCTGTAAAATCAGATAACTGGAAAGGCATGCTCGAAAAATGACTTGTTTGTCATTGATAAACCCAATCATCTTTTGTTTTTTTTCCTAAATCTTTTACAAATTCATACTACAACTTCCTTGGAAAGAAAAGCCACCAAGTGGAACGAGTTGGAAAAGAAGATGAAGTACAATCCCAATATATAGTGTAGGAGAGGAAAATAGTCAAATAAATGTATTTAAGTATTTTGCATTTACTTTGTAATTTTTTTCACAACCGATCGTATTTTCATAACTTTGTTATTACTCTCTTTTATTTTCCCAGATTCTATTAATTTATACTAATAGTTCCTAATCTTAAGTAACTTTTACAATTCCCAAAATAAATAGGCTTCATAAGTATAATTCACTTACAAATCCCCCAGCTCATGCCTGTAATCCTAGCACTTTGGGAGGCCGAGGTGGGCAGATTGCAGTCCAGGAGTTAGAGACCAGACTGGGCAATATGGTGAAACCCCATCTCTAAACACACACACACACACCCCGCATGGATAATATGAACCATTTCATTAACAAATGCAAAAGGAAAGTTATTTACGAACTTTACAAATTTAGCTTGTACCTTATATAAAGGGAATTTCATTTTAATAGAAGTGATTTTTAATGGAAGGATTAATTCTTTGGCAGTGGAAGCAGTCCATTACATGTATCCAGAGCGGAGTGTGACTTTGCTTTATATGTACTGTGCTTCGGGGAACCTTATTTTATAGGGATTCCATGGTTATAGAAGTAAAGTTAAAGTGATTAAACCATTTTGAAAGATGGAAACTGATGTTTTGTGCATTAGTGACATACTAATACCAAATGAAAATAAATACTTAGTTGATTCAGAATTAAAGTAGCCAATGGTAGAAGTTTGAGCAAAGAAGTAAAGAAGTAATTTTTTTTTCTTGAAATACACTGAACTTTCAGGGCCACATATGATAAATCACTGACTGGTTGCATTTAGAGAATCTAAAAATAAGCTCTTCATGTGGATCAACAATGCTGTTGAAGTCTGTAAAGCACTTATTCTGTTAGCAGATAGAATAATATATTGATTCAGAACTAGCAACCATTTTCCATGTGATAAATATCACTATTTCCCACCACTCCTAATCCCTGCACAATTGCTATCATTATGGTGAAAGTGGTTTAGAAAAAGAATGAATAGCATTTCTTCTAAAAGTAACACAAAAAAGTTGCTCTTGGGAATATAAAAAAGTTTGTACTACACTCAGATACAGTTTAATTTTCTTATGGAAAATGTATATTTGAATAAGTTGGCAAAGAGGGACGCATCAGCTTTTGTATTTTAAAATGTTCAAGATTTTAGCTCCTTGACCCCATCAAAAAGAATTATATGTAGCCTTATGGGCTGAGCTTTAGGCATACATAGTGCTGCCTGTTGGCACTGATAAAGTGAACAGGTGCATTATATTACTAGCTCTATTCCAGGGGAAACCAAAGTAAAACATTTAAATCATCCATTAACAGTAATATTTGTACTATCTTTATGATTCCAATAATTCAACATTTTAAAGTTCTTCCCAAACTACAGATTTTACCAAGTTCCATTTGTACTTTATGCAATTTGCATTAAATAGAGAACAGTTGAATGCTGCTTATCTGTTCAGGGATAAAGCCATTAAAACCGAAAACCAATGGGTACTATTGCTTAATATTCTGAACTACTGTGGGAAAATAACACCACAATTGATTTATTACTCATATCTTTTTCGTGAAAACAAATTTCAGTATTTCAATCCAAAAGCTAAATAACCAAAATATTTTAAATTAAAAACACTTTTTCATGATCACTTTAAATTTTTCTGTTTTAAAGGAATTACTTCAGCAATTTCATTTTCCCTTATGTATCCAAAATGTCTATTTTTCATATTTCTTCTTTGAACATCAGAGACTGTGTTCCATTTTTTAAAAACTGCAGCTGTGTGATTTCCCTCTCTGTTAAATAAATATTTATGAAATTTTACTTCTGTTATCTTCTACACAGCTATGGAATTTTAAATCCACAATTTTTTACACTTATGCTATTTTTTTGGTATAGCTCAGCAAGACCAAATTTAGTAATTAATAAATTTTTTAAAAATCAAGTTAAGTCCTTACAATAAACACTAAATGGTATATTCCAAGATTGAGTATCTTTTTTTTTTTTTTTTTTTTTTTTGCTGACTTTTCCTGCAATAGCCCGTCTAGTGCCTCTCACCTTCTGCTATCTAAAGCAATCCAGACCTAGGTAGATACTACTTAGGAAGTACAAGAGATCATCTAATCTGGTAACTATCCCATTCTATCCCAAAAGAGAATTTTATATGCCTTGGATTCACCAGGATAAAATGCTGTGCCTTCTGACCCCTGGGACAATGAGTTTCCACTGTGGAGCCTATCTCTCATATGATAGGAATTTAAGTTTTAATCCAATTAACAGACCATTTTTAAGAGCTGCTTATGCTAAAACCCTTGTGCTTTTATTTTTAAAATGAAAATCACTTTTGAGGCTGGGCATGGTGGCTCACGCCTGTAATCCCAGCACCTTGGGAGGGAGAGGTGGGAGGATGGCTTAAGCCCAGGAGTTGAAGACCAGTCTGGACAACCGAGAGAGACCCTGTCTCTACAAGGAGTTAAAGAAAAAAAAAGAAAAAGTTATTGAGGCATGGTGGCACGTGCCTGTAGTTCCAGCTACTCCTGAGGCTGAGAGGGGAGAATGGTTTGAGTCCAGGACATCTGAGGCTGCAGTGTGCCATGTTTGTGTCACTGCACTCCAGCCTGGGCAATAGAGAACACGTCTTAAAAAAAAAAAAAAAAGAAAGAAAGAAAAAAAGAAATATTTTGAAATTTGGTTTTGCTTTCTTTTGTAAAAGGAAAATTTGCGGGCCCCAAAATTACTAACCTAAAGGGAAAACTCAAGCTGGGAATGGCTCAAGGCAAACCTGCCTCCCACTCTGTTCAAAACCATCCCGCTGCTCACTGAAATAGAAGCATATCTGATGGCCTCCTTCGGAACACCTCATCAGAAACTCAAAAGAATGCAACCTTTTTATCTCTTACCTACCTGAGACCTGGAAGCCCCTCCCTGCTTCACGCTGGAGCTGTCTCTACTTTTCTGGATGGAACCAATGTACTTCTTACATATATTGATTGATGTGTCATGTCTCCCTAAAATGTAGAAAACCAAACTGTTCCCCGACCACCTCGGGCACATGTCACCAGGACTTCCTGAGGCTGTCACAGGCGTACATCCTCAACCTTGGCAAAATAAACTTTCTAAATTAACCAAAACCATCTCAGATATTTAGGGTTCACACTTTCAATTTTAAAAATAAACATTTTTAGGACAGGTTTTGATGTACAGAATTATTAGATAGATAATACAGAGAGTTGCTATGGCTCTTCCTCAGTTTTAACTATTACTGGTACTTTGTTAGTATGGGGCACTGGTGACAGTTAACAGGCCAGTATTGATACATTATTAGTAACCATATCTGTACTGTGTGCAGCTCTTCACCAGTTTTTCCTGTCATTTTCTCTTCCATGATCGCATCCAGGATCCACATTACATTTACTCATTGTGTCTTCTTAGGCTTTTCTTGGTTGTGACCCTTTCTCACAACCAAGCTTTCCCTGTGTTTAAAGATCACAGTGGCTTTCAGGAGTGCAGCTCAGATATTTTGCAGATTGTTCCTCCGTTGATATTTGTGTGATATTTTCATCATAATTAGATTGGGTTAATGTGTTTTTAGGAAGAAGACCACGGAGGTAAAATTTAATTTTCATCGTATCCTGTCAAGGGTACATCCTATCAATATGCCGTATTACTGTTTATGTTGACCTTGGTCACCTGGCTGGAGATAAGGTTTGTCAGGTTTCTTCACTGTGAAGTTACTTTTATCCTTTCCCTATCCCTACTGAACTGTTTGAAAGAAAGTCACTAAACACAGCCCACACTTAAAAAGTGGGAAGTTTTTCTCCACATCCTTAAGGGTGGAGAATCTACATAAATTATTTGAAATGCTCCTGTCTACATATTTGCCTATTCTCATCCATTCATGTATTTATTTGAACATTTATTTTTATCTGTATGGAATTACAGATATTTATTGCATATTTTGGATAATGACCCAATACTGGCTTATTTATTTTGTTGCTCAAATTGTTCTAGCTTTGGCTACTGACAGCTTTTTCAGTTAGTCCCTTATCTTTTTTACTTACATACTTCCATAATTGTGTGTGTGTGTGTGTGTGTGTGTGTGTGTGTGTGAGTACTTTCTTGCTTTTTTTTTTCTTGAGCTACCAGATGTTCCACCTTATCTTGTACATTTCCTCCCTCAGTCCTAGGGGGTCCAATCATTTATCTAGAAATCCTGGTTCTTTCATTGGAGAATGATTTTTGAAACCAAGATTGGGGTGGTAGGTGTGTTAATTGCTACTGAGTGTCATTGCTTCTAAGTCTTCTCAGCTGCCAGAGTAGAGAAACATATGCATATACATGAATATGGGCCACGCATGGTTGCTCACACCTGTAATCTCAGCTACTTGGGAGACTGAGGCAGGAAGATCGCTTGGGCCCTGGAGGTTGAGGTGCATCATCATCTCACCACTACACTCCAGCCCAGGCAACAAAGTGAGACTCTGTCTCAGAAATAAATAAATAAATAAATAAATAAATAAATAAATAAATAAAAAGAAATATATATCAACATTTATATGTGTAGCCATCTGTATATATAGTAAGGTAAACACGAATTCATACTGACGTCTTCAACTCTAATACATTATGCATGGATCATTCTAGCCTCTTTCCCTGCTTATCTGTAAATTGCCACACCAGCAGTGAGAAATCTGGCTCCCATCATCCATTTACTTTACTGTTCATTTCCAGAGTACATATATAGTTGTTTCAGAATTGTTAACCTGTAAGCCCATGGAAAGCAGGTTTATCAACTAGAGTACAGTGCATATGTATAGTTCCTTTAGCCTTTGGTCTTACAAACTCCACTCATTTTCAAAGTTAGTTAGGTTAGCACCTTATTTCCTCCCCCTTCGGTGAGGTTGTTTCATACATCTGTAACACATTTATGTTCTTTCTTTCTTGGTATATTGCGTTTCATTCTGGGATTCCCCAACTTACTAATTGATTTTTTTCATTTGCCTACATTAAAGTTTATGCTGTGCTATAAAATTCTATGGGTTTGACAAATGCTTAATGTCTTGCATTTGCCATGATAATATCACACAGAATAGTTTTACTGCCCTGAAATATATCCTGTGCATCACACAGCCAACCCACCACTCCACTTCCAAACTTCTGGAAAATTGTGCTGTTTTGAAACTCTAGATTGGGGCTGAACATCTCCAGAATTTGATATCAAAATGAAAGGCATAGCAGATAGAATATTTATCTCATAAATGAACTGTTTTAAACAAAGTGGGCATTTAATGACTGGTGGTGTCATGTTTCTTAAATATCAAGTGTTGTGGAACTTTATTTTTACCTTGTTAGCATTTGTCTGAATAAAAATAAAGCACAATATCTCATACTGGAGAAAAATATAATTGAAAGAGGGTAGAGATGATGAGTGAATTTGAGCGATAAAGAGTGAACTGACAGATCATATTGATTTTATGTTTTTCATTTTCAAAATATGTTTGAAAACATGTTCTTGAGTCATGGCTCACTAAATTTAAAGTTGTTATTTTGTTATAGAGGAGAACCATCTTTCCCCTCTCCTTCCTTTTTATCCTTCATCCTCTCCTTTCTTTTCTTCCTTACTTCATCCTATATGAATGTTTACCCAGTAAGTCCCTATTTTGTGCAAAGGATATAATAGATGCTAGGAATGCATAGGTGAAAAAATTTATTTATGACCTCAAGGACCTTTCTTATTCTTTTTGAGGAAGGAAGAGATGAAGGTATAAGTTTTACATGGTATTATTCTATTGGTATAATAGGCACATAGAGGAATAGAGTAGTAACTCTGCCTTCCAGGATCAGGGAAGACTTCCAGTAGAAGTGACCCTCGAGCTTTGGAGGAGGAGTGTTAATGTTTAAGACAGATAAGGAAATGCATTGTAGAGCTACCAGTTAATTATAGCTGGAGTGGTCAAGGTGGGCCTGAGAGAGTAGTGTGATAGAACATGTTAGACAAGTATGGATCATGCAGGGCTTTGAGTTTAAATCTTACCCAGGGAATAATGATAGAGACACTAAAAAATTATAAGCAAGGTAGTGATTACATCATATGGCATCTTAAAAAGCATGCTCTGGCAGATGACTGGTGGGAGAATTAGACAGGATATGATACATGATCCTGGAAAGTTTCCCAGATGGCTATTACTACAGTCAGGGTGGGAGATAATGAGGATCTGCTTTAGTTCAATGACAGAAGGGAAGGAGCAGCAAGGAAGTATATGAGAAATATGTTAACAAACTTTAGAAAGTGAGAAGAGGAAGGAGGCAGTGAAGTAATACTAGGAGAGTAAAATTGAAGATGTTCTCTAAATCCCATTCATCTTCATTCTCATTAAAGGGAATTTGAAACCTTGATGGTAAAGAGGCATGTTTTATGCAAGTTTATATTGAATATTTCATAATTATGTTTCCAAGAATGAGTGTCAACATTTCCATAAAAATATTAATTCATGAGGAATACAGTTCAGATATTTATTTACTCTAAATGTTATTAAAAGAAGAATGTAAAAAATGAGTTGAGTTTGTAGTTCATCTATGACATGAAAATGAAGTTAAACTTAGAGCTTTCCTTTTTTTAATGAGGAAATTATTCTGATAGTTTTTGAAGATGCAGTTCATAAAGATTGAAGTAATCACCCACATTAATGTTCACGATATCAAAACAGAGTTTAATCTAAAATCAATTTGTTCTTTGGCAGGATGAATCCTTAAAGCAACTGCAGGTAGTTCATCAACCATGGATCTTGCCAAGTGACACAGAAAGTGAAGGAGTGGAAGCGGAACAGGAGAAACGTGAGTAGACACTATGGTTTATTGACAAATTTCTTTTACCAGAAAGAAATCCATAATAAAGGTATTTCACTTTCATAGCAATAAACCACTTCTATTAAAAAAAAAAATCCCAGATTCTATTAGGAAGAACAGGTAAAGACAAGCTATCCTTCAGGTCTATGTCTTCATTCAGTAACATCTTAATCATGGTACAGAGACTCATAAACCAACTTTCTGGGAAAAAAAAGTAATTATTCTTCCTAAAGACCAACATAGACTGTCTAGTTGGACTATGAATCTTCTATGAATAGTCTACAATTATATCAGTGATAATTTATAATTATTTTCAAAATTTCAAAGTATGTCAGGATCAGCTGATTATTATATATGAAATTATACTCATTAGTTAAATGAAGATATTTACATATGTAAACACTGTTCTAAGTTCACAAAACCAGTTAATATTGTAAGATAACTGAAGACAAATAGACTAATGGCTCTTGGTTTAAGTCACCGTATTCTAATAATAATGAGGAATGAATTACTCTACTAATGCCATGACTCAGTGCATGCTCTCCAGGGTTTATTGAAATTGTAAGTCATATGGGCCCAGAAATCTGATTGAGAAGTTAGTATCAAATTTTATTTATTTATTTTTCTAGTGGTAGCCCTCAGAGAGCAATAACAATTGTATGTGATAATGTAGCCCTCATGATAATTGGTGCGATGTGATGAATAAATAATTCTTCTGAGCCATAACCATGAGAAATACTTATATGTTACACAGGTAGCATTATAATCATGCATCTGGGGATTCCAGGAAATTACACTTCCAGGTTAAAAGCCATTTTAAAATGTTCTTATCCCACTTCACCATACTGCGGGCTTATGTGGTCAGAGGGAGCACAGGCCTGAGAGTGAGTGCTCAGGTTAGAGGAGGAGGATGGAGGCCAAGATTCACTCAGCTGTCACATCCAGAAATAGAGTAAAAAACACAGTGGTACTTTATAGATTCTATTCAGGGAAAACAGCACCCATCTTCTATAGAAAACAACTAATAGACTGGGTGCAGTGGCTCACCCCTGTAATCCCAGCACTTCAGGGGGCCAAGGCGGGCAGATCACCAGGTCAAGAGATCGAGACCATCCTGGCCAACATGGTGAAACCCCATCACTACTAAAAATACAAAAATTAGCTGGCCGTGGTGGTGCTCTCCTGTAGTCCCAGTTACTAGGGAGGCTGAGGCAGGAGAATTGCTTGAACCTGGGAGGTAGAGGTTGCAGTGAGCCGAGATCATGCCAAGGAACTCCAGCCTGGCAACAGAACAAGACTCCTTCTTAAAAAAATGAAAATAACCCATAAAGACGCAGAAAGTAGAATGCACTTTAAGCAAGTACAAAAGCAAAGAGTATTTTGGAAGTCCCTTAATGCAGGGACTCCTAAGTAAAATAGTCTAGAAAATATAATACTATGGGATACAGAGAAAAGAATCCCCAAATCTGAAAGTATTAATAGTGGCCCAAAAGTTTTATGAAAAAATGAACATACACTCACATCCCTTCATCTTCCTACATATTTAAATATACATAAGCTCTCATTCTAGACTTTGGCTGTAGTGATTTTTCACCAAATTCTTTTGAGGCCTTCGAAAATTTCGTGTTTAAAAAACCCTCAAGCACTGAGTGTGTGTATTGTGTAAACACAATATAGGAAAGTGTGCTAGTTTTACCGTTAGATCCTACAAGAGGTGCCCAAAATGGGCAAAACTGGTAAACAACATCCTATAGAATGTGGAGCATGTTATTTATATGAGTATGCTGTATTTTATAATGAACTAAAACTTAGACAAGAAAAGAATCCATCAAAATAGTATATTATATCCAATTTCAAATTTAGAATTTTTTCTTTCTTTAAATCCATATATCTCCAAACAATATTAAGAGTCGAAAACATAGCCTAATCATGTAAAGGATATGCAAATCCCTAGAACTGTCTCCTAATATGCATTGTCTTTCTGTTTATATTTTTACAATATTTTGGCAATAAGTTTTGATTTTCTTCTCTTCTACTAGGGTGCAAGTTATCTGAGTGAAAGAGTCCATTCCGTTTTTCATCTTACTGAGACACAAAATAAGCCTTCAATAAATATCAGAAGAATTAGTCAATGAATGAGCAAATGAATGAATAGATTTATTTGCTTTTTCCAACTTGTTTATCAGGACAGTTAGAAATTAAAAAATAAAACAAAAATAACTATTGTAACTATGAATAACTGTTATAGAAGTTACGTATACTTTTATTAAAATTTTAATATTGGATTTATAGTCTATCCATGAATTTTGCTAAATGGTCTATCAATCACTCTAAGAAAGGCCATTCCTGAACTCTTGTAACCGTAGACCTAGAACCAAAAATATTTGATCTCAGCAATGTTGTACTGGGAGATGACCCTTGACAATGGTAAATTGCTTGAAATAAAATCAGGGTTTAAAATAATTGGGTGGTAATGGGAGCCATCTGGAAATGGAACGCTAGTTAGCATTGTAGCCATGTTCCTAGCACAGAGATGCAAGTAAGAGTGGCTTCCATCAACCAGGTGCTGGGACATGTATACATTGGAGCCACTGAAACATTGGCATCTCCACTGATAATTTCAGTCAACGCATGTGGTTTGTAGAACAGCTGGCTAGATATTTGTAGATCATCTACCTCTTTCTCAGGAAAAGGAAATACATGACATAAATCTTTATGAGCCCAGTATCTGATTTAGAGTTTACAGGCTCATATTCTAGAAACTTATGAGTGAGGAAGATGACAAGTTTATCATTTCAACAACACCTGTTTCTTGACTCAGCTTTCTATAAATTATGCCTACGTAATTTTATGGAATTGTCTAATTTCTCTTGAGACAAGATCATCTTGGCAGAAAGCTTCCAAATAATGTCACGGGTAGTCCATATTTCTTATTGCATCATTTAAAAATAAGACTTAGCTCAAATAAATTTTTATAAATGAGCACCTTTAGGAAAAGATATTGTGAACAATTAAATAGGGAGCTTTATAAACTTTTTATAAGCAAGATAAGCAAAACTTTGATTAAATAGATCTTTTTCTTTACTCTGCTTTTAATTAAAAAGTATAAATTCAAGTGTGAAAAAACTTGTGCCGGGTGTGTTTGTCTCTCAAATTATGGTCTGAAGTCACTAAACAAATCAAATTCCAAATATTTGAACCTACCGAGGTACTTGTTTAATTCTCATATTCTGGGACTCTATTTCAGACCTACTGAATCAGAATCTCTGTGGCTGGGACTCTGAATTCTGCATTTTTCATACTTTGTCTGGTAATATTTACTTACTCTAAAAGTTGATGACTAGAAGAAAAAGTTCAATGAATCAGAGGGTTGTGTTTTCTGAGTCAGCTCCATAGTACTGTTAAACTTTGGGTGTTCTTTTTCTAGGCTTCTTTCCTTATCTATAAATAAGTTTGAGTATAAAATGTGATGTTGGAGCAAAAGGAATGCTGAAATTTGAAGAAATATACATGCAGAAGACATGAAAGACAGTCTATTATTCTGTTTTCACACTGCTATAAAGAACTACCTGAGACTGGGTAATTGTAAAGAAAAGAGGTTTAATTGACTCACAGTTCCCCATGTCTGGGGAGGCCTCGGGAAACTTACAGTCATGGCAGAAGGAGAAGGAGAAGCAAGCACTTTCTTAGGAGAGAGAGAGAGCAGTGAAAGCCACACATTTTTAAACCATCAGATCTTGTGAGAACTCACTATCATGAGAACAACAAGGGGGATTATCTGCACCCATGATCCAATTACCTCCCACCATGCCCCTCTTCTGACACACGACAATTACAATTTGACATGAGATTTGGGTGGGGACACTGAGGCAAACAATATCAGACAGGTCCTCCAGACTGTTGGTTCAATGCTTACAAAATCAAGACATAAAACATCTAGAATAAATTTAGTCAGTACCCTCTAGTTACATTTTAGATTTTTAAAAACACAAGTAAACAAGATACAAACACACAAGCAAACAAACAAAAAAACAAACCAACCAAACCAACAAAATAACACAAATGTCCCAAATAAACAAGTAATAGCCATAGTTACAGATGAAAGCTAATGCTGTTATAAAACATTAAGACTTCCCCCCTTGAGTTTGGGTCCTAGTTCTTCCTGAGGTCTCAGTGTCTGTAACAATAGGTGATTTGGCCCTGGGTCTCCTTAAGGCAGGGAGATTGAGATGGTGACACTGTATAGAGCCTGTCACCTGCAAGGGCTGCCTCAGGTATAAAAAGGGAAACAAAATACCTGTGCTCTCCAACTGTGGAACAAGCCATGAAATTTGCTATTGGAACTAGACTTTGAATGCAAAATATAAAGTTATACTTAGGGAATCAAACTCTCAGCTCTGTAGTTTGGTTATTGAGTTCACATTTAAACTATTTGTATTGCTAGAAACCCCAAGTTATAATAACAATTGGCCAGTTTCATTAAAATTCACAGGGTCCTCTCATATATAAATGTAAGAACTGGGGCATTTAGAACTCCCAAAGATTTAAATATCCTTCCTGCTGAAGATGAGCTCTCAATCAAATTACAAGCTACATGAAAAGTTATAGCAAAACAACAGAGTCAGCAAATGCTAAAAACACTAGAATTAGCATAATGAGAATGGAAAGAAATAAGACAATCAGACAGAGATCATATTAAAAGTATGCTTAAGATTTTTAAAGATATAGGCCGGGCGTGGTGGCTCACGTCTGTAATCCCAACACTTTGGGAGGTCGAGGTGGGCAGATCACAAGGTCAGGAGATCGAGACCATCCTGGCTAACACAGTGAAACCTCATCTCTACTAAAAATACAAAAAATTAGCCGGTCATGGTGGCACATGCCTGTAATCCCAGCTACTTGGGAGGCTAAGGCAGGAGAATCGTTTGAATCTGGGAGGCAGAGGTTGCAGTGAGCCGAGATTGCATCACTGCACTCCAGCCTAGGTGACAGAGTGAGACTCCATCTCAAAAAAAAATATATATATATATTTAAAGATATAAAAGGAAAAGGAAATATACTGAAAGAATTCTAAAGTAAGGAAAAAGACAGATATTTAAAAGATTATCAAGAACTTCTCCAAGTAAAAAAACAATTACTGAAATTAAAAACTTAATCAATGTTTTAAATATCTCATTAAAAAAATCTGACAATAGAATTAGACAAATGAAAAATAGAAAGCCAGAAAGCAATAAAAAATATAGAGATGGAAAATTCAAATTTCAGGTTAGGTGGCATGTGATATGTGTGTGTGTGTGTGAGTGTGTGTGTGTGTATGTGTGTATGTATGCATACATAAAAATACATACATGTACTTACATGTATAGATATAGCTTTTAATATATATGTGTGTGTGTGTGTGAGTGTGTGTGTGTGTATGTGTGTATGTATGCATACATAAAAATACATACATGTACTTACATGTATATATATAGCTTTTAATATATATGTGTATATGTATACATACACAAACATACATATACATTATAAGCTGTATATAATACAATCTCCACAGGAGAAAATAGAAGAAAGGCAATAGTGAAAGATACAGTGACTGAAAACTTTCCAGAATTAATGGAAAGTTTTAATTCTCAAATTGGAAAGCATAACAAACACTATTTATTTTGATATTCACATTGTAAAAATACAGAATATCGCAAAGAAAGAAAATCTAAAAACCAACAAGAAAAAGCACATAGATTGCATAAAAATAGTAAAGTTAAACAATAGAATTTTCATCAATTAAAACTACATACTTCCAAAAGGCTGAGAGTAACTCTTGTGCCCAGAGAAACTACCGTGTATGAGTGATCACCACGCATAGATCTTTACTGAAGAAATTGTTCTAGGTTATATTTCAGTAGAAAAATAATTGATTCCAGAAGGATTTTCAAGTATTAAAAAAGCAAACATTAGAAGAAAAATTGGTAAACATGTTGTCAACCTTTAAGAATTACTGGCAAACATAAAAAGGAACAAGATCATATTCTTTGCAGGGACATGGTTGATGGTGGAGGCCATTATCCTCAGCAAACCAACGCAAACACAGAAAACCAAACACCACATGTTCTCACTTATAAGTGGGAGCTGAATGATGAGAACATATGGACACATGCAGGGGAACAACACTGGGGTTGTCCGAAGTAGGGTAGGGGAAGGGAGAGCATCAGGAAGAATAGCTAACAGATGCTAGGCTTAATACCTATAGGTGATGGGATGACCTGTGCAGCAAACCACCATGGCACACATTTACCTATGTAACACACCTGCACGTCCTGCACATGTACTCTGAACTTGAAATAACATAAAAGTTGAAGATGAAAAAAATTACTGGCAAAAATAAAAAAGTATTAATTTCCAACAGAAAACAGGAAATGGGGGGGAGAAAAACATGGTACATATAAAAATGTGTTGATATAAATAAGTCTAAATAGTTCATAATTCAAAAACCTGGTATAATAAATAAATGGTGATGTGAAAGTGCTGCTTAATCCAGTTTAATTTATTATTAACATAATAAATGTTACATTCATAAGCTATGAGGGTCTTTAAACTCATATGTGTGTGCAGGCTGAGTATCTCTTATCTGAAATTATTGGAACCAGAAGTGTTTCGCATTTTTGATATTTTTGATTTTGGAATTTTTTTCTCTTTTTAAAAATTTCTTTGAGACAGTGTGACAGGATCTCACTCTGTCACCCAGACTGGAGTGCAGGGGGGCAATCACAGCTCACTGAAACCTCTGCCTCCAGGGCTCAAGCAATCCTCCCACCTCAGCTTCCTGAGTAGCTGGGACTACAGATGTGCACCACCACACTTGGCTATTCCTTTTATTTTTGTAGAAACAGGATCTCCCTATATTGACCAGGCTGGTCTTGAACTCCTGGGCTTAAGCAATCCTCCCTCCCTGGCCTCCTAAAGTGGGGCTGGGATTACTGGCATGAACCATTGTGCACGCTCTCTCTCTCTCTCTCTCTCTCTCTCCATATATATATATATATATATATATATATATATATATATATATGCATGCCACTGCAGTCCAGCCTGGGTGACATATATGTCACCCAGTGGCACAATCATACCTCACTGCAGCCTCAACCGCCTGGGGCCAAGTGATTCTCCCACAGGGACTACAGGTTTACACCCACCACAACTGGCCAGTTTTTGTACATTTTGTAGTGACAATATTTCACCATGTTGCCCAGGCTGGTCTTGAACCCCTTGGCTCAAGTGATCTGTCTGCCTCAGCTTCTCAAAGTGCTAGGATTATAGACATGAACCATATGCCTAGCTAGATTTTGGAATGTTTGTATTATACATACCAGTTGAGGACCCATAAAAATCCTAAATCTAAAATCTGAAATGCTGCAATCATCATTTCCTTTGAATGTCATGTCAATGCTCAAAATGTTTTAGATTTTGGAACATTCTGGAGTTTGGATTTTCAGATTTTTGGATTAGGGATACTCTGCATGTGTATATTCATATACTCTCTAAGTAACTGTTAATTTTTCTTTATTCTATTTTTATTCTGTTCCTCAGACTGCATAATCTAAATTGACCTATCATCAAGTTATTTTTTCTTATGATTGTTAAAAATCTGCTGTTGAGCCCTTCTAGTGGATTTTTATTTCAATTTCAGAATTTCTAGTTTGTTCCCTTTATGATTTATATCTCTTTATTGCTAGTCTCCATGTCCTTTATTCTCTAGCAATTGCTAGACTGCCTGGTACACAGCCATTATCATTATGAGTCTACTGATTGTTAAGGCTACTGCAGAGCTCGAGAGAAGTGCATTGACATAGGACAAGTTAAAACCCCACATAACTCACTTGAGATTCAGGTGTTTTTCTCGAATTAATGTTCTATGGGTTGTTGTAAGCCTTTGGTTTATTGCCAGTGTTCTGAAAAAAGTTAATTTTGGTAATTTTTGGCCACTGTTCTTATTGCTTTTCAGGAGCACCTGATTTTTGGAGATTCCTATACCACCTTTCTGGAAGTGTTTCTCTACTCCTATAGTCCTTGATTTCATCAGCTTCGTTTTCTCTTTATTTGAGGAATGGAAGTATGATATTTTCATAATGGGGTATAGAACCAGGTTAAATCTGCTTATTTGGGCCCTAGTTTCATGAGAAGGTATTAAAAACAATTCTGTGGAAAAATAAGTTTTGGTCAAGTCTACATATTACAATATTTGAGAAATTCATAATTGTAAGACCATATCATTGATATAAAAACAGTTTTTTCAAGAGGAGCAAAGCAACTCTACAATTTTAAGTGAACAGATCAAATATAATAAGCATCCTGGTTTAAAATGGGGGAAATGTTGGCCATTATTGGACTTGAGGAAATGGCATAGAGCCTCTTCTAAAATATTCACATAATCCAATCACTGGGTAGTCCTGTGGCAATGAGATCTACTTGACTTTGATTAGTTCAGCTTTTGAAAAATATATTTATTTGAGGTCTTTGGGTTTTTTTTGTTTTTTGTTTTTTGTTTTTTTGAGACAGAGTCTCACTCCATTGCCAAGGTTGGAATGCAGTGGCGCGATCTTGGCTCACTGCAACCTCTGCCTCCCGCATTCAAGCGATTCTCGTGTCTCATCCTCCCCAGCAGCTGGGATTACAGGCATGTGCCACCACGCCTGGCTAATTTTTGTATTTTTAGTTGAGATGGGGTTTCACCATGTTGGCCAGGCTGGTCTCAAACTCCTGACCTCAGGTGATCCGCCCACCTTGGCCTCCCAAAGTGCTGGGATTACTGGCGTGAGCCACCGCGCCCGGCCTATTTGAGTTCTTGTAGAATGCCTATGCACGTCTATTTTCAGAATGCCTGTAATTTACAGAATCTATTGATTTTTGGAGGAAGTAGTACTCTAAGCGCTCAGGAGAAGCTAATCTAATCTAATCATCTCAGTCTTAATTCTCTCAATTTGGTGATGGGGAAATTGAAGTTCCAAGAGATTGTGGACATGTTCATGTCACTTAGTGGCAGAGGCAGGACTAGAATGGAGGTCTGCTGACTGGGCTCAGTGCTATTCATTTTCATTGACCCATGCTTCACCCAAGACTTCCCCTCTCATTACTAGGAGTGACACAGTTGATGCTATGACTCTTGAGAGCAGAAGAGCTTAGTACAATAAGTGGAGCTACCATATTCCATTGGCCACCCAGAATGTGGCCAGGTTTTTCACCTTTAAAAAAAAAAAAGTTTCTTCTCCTTCACCTAACCTCAGATTACTTCTTTCTAGGCAGTCTCAAAAGATTTGTATTTGAGCAATATTTGAGATAGTGGTACTAGGGTGTTAGAGTTGATTATGTCACCAGACTCAAGATAAGACATATGTCACCAGACTCAAGATAAGGCACTAACAGAGTGATCTATCTAATGAAGACATAGAAGGGGTGGGTCAGAAAGCGTGCACTGTATGGAATGTAAAGGCTAACATGAGTTAATAGCCAATTAGGTCAGACAAATGTCAGGGCATCATGAGGATTGTGGCATCAGAAATAGGCACTAGAAATTTGAGTATACATTTCTCAGGAAATAAGTGAGACAGGACTTGGAGTGGTGCTTTGTTATTATTTAAAGGTCAGCTAGGTTATCTCACACAACACAAGTGTTTGTAGAGAAAAGACATAACACTCAGTGGAAACAACTAAGAATAAAACAACAATAGTAGTACAATAAAAATACATGAAGATAGCTAGAAAAATGAGCTCTGAAAGAAAAAAAACAAAACTTTCTAGTAATCTGTAGTAGGTTCTTTCAGAAAATCAAAAGAAATCTTGATACTTTTCTTCTTTTTAAAAAATTTATTTATTTATTTATTTATTTATTTAGCTTTTAAATAGAGACAAGGTCTTGCTATGTTGCCCAGGCTGGTCTCAAACTCCTTTAGCTCAAGTGATCCTCCTGCCTTGGCCTCCCAAAGTACTAGGATTACAGGTGTGAAGCACCACGTCTGTTTTTGTTTGTTTGTTTGTTCGTTTTTTTCAGATGGAGTCTTGCTCTGTCACCCAGGCTGGAGTGCGGTGGCACCATCTCGGTTCACTGCAAGCTCCACCTCCCGGGTTCACACCATTCTCCTGCCTCAGCCTCCCCAGTAGCTGGGACTACAGGCGCCCGCCACCACTCCTGGCTAATTTTTTGTATTTTTAGTAGAGACGGGGTTTTACCGTGTTAGCTAGGATGTTCTGGATCTCCTGACCTCGTGATCCACCTGCCCTGGCTTCCGAAAAGTGCTAGGATTACAGGCGTGAGCCACCTCGCCCGGCCTTTTTTTTTTTTTTTTCCTTAAACAGAGTCTCACGCTGTTGACCAGGCTGGAGTGCAGTGTGTAGTGGCATGATCACAGCTCACTCCCGCCTGGACCTTCCCAGGCTTGATAATTTTTTAATCCCACGTCTTCATTTTCAATATATTATGAGCTTTAGAAAGTTCTAAAGCTTCTAAAAAGTTCAGGGCATCTAAACTCTTATGAGATGATAAATCTCTAAATTAGGTATATCAGACATCTGCATATTTATTATGTTACTATCATAAATATTTTAGGATTGATCTTTAACCAATAAATATAAAAGTAAGGTAAAAACAAATACTGTTAATTATTTGGTAAAAGCAAAACATTGCAATGCCAAATTGCGATTTTTCACTATAATACTGGTTGTAGAGAATTATTTGGATCTGAATAACTTTTTTACAGTTTCTAGAGGGCAAATGCCTCTGAATCATTCGTGTGCTATTCCTATTTTGAAATGTCCCCCATGTTTGTGGTAAAACTGTGATATTATGAAAGGTCCAATTGATTCGTAAGTCCCTAGAAAAAAAATTTAAATGGTAACATTTAATAACATATAAAACTTAATCTCACCACATAAACTATTATTAAGTGTAATGGAAAAATGTGTCAAGTTGCTCAACAACATATAAGGTTACATGCTTCAGACTACCTGCTTTGTTTATTGACGTGTCTTTATCATGTGCGATAGTCACCAGAAAATGTCTTAACAAGCATCAGAGAAGGCTGTATTTAAACCATGAGATGATAGAACTATTCTTTTACAATGCATAATTATTTGGATTGGAGCAATGTATGGAGTTAAAAGTCTTTAAAAGTTAGAATAGGGGATACATGGCCCTAATTTTTGTTATTTTTAAAAATCAGAGTTATAAAGGAGTGGCACATGTTTTTAATTATTTTATTAAACACTTTTTATTTGTCTTGGAATATTCTTATATTTGCTCCAGGTGTGGCCTAAAACTACAAAATAAAAGAAAATCTAGTTCATTCTTTAACCTTGACGGATGTAGGTTACAGGGCAGCCTTATATCAGATGGAGCATATCTTTCGCAAGTAAAAATGTATTGGCTGGCTGCAAGCAACGCCTATTGTTTTTCTCTATGGATTGTTTTGTACATTTTTTGTCACTGCAAGAACTTGAGCATATTCACACCAGCCAAGGTGTTTCATGATTTTCTTTGGCTCTTTTTGAAGCATTAACCTGCTTCACCTTCTCAAATTAAACAGATCTGGGATTTTTGTCCCAAACCAGGAATTTAGTTAAGATTTTCCAATAAGTCTCATAAACCCTATGGGCCAGATTACCCCCTTAAAGCAATCATATTTGTGGATCTTGAAAAGTCAACATACATATATTGAGAAGCTACCATATGTTGGACTTTCTTGTATGTTTTTCCCTACCAAGTTATAAGAAGTACATAAGCATCTGAAGCATTAGGCACACTGTTTCTTAAGAGAAATAAAATGTTAAAGAAACCATAGGAAGGAAATATCATAGAGCTGAGAGTAGAAACACGAGATTAGAGAGATCTTCACGAGGCAAGTGGTGTTTGAACTGAGGGATGCATAAGATTTTGAAGGGCAGGGATGGACAAGAAGGTCATATAAGCAAGAACCATAGCATGGGCAAGGGCACAAAGACAAGAAGAACATTGGTTACACTTGATGGCCCAGGAAACATAGCAATTAATACTGTTTAGGGAGACACATTAGATACAGTGGGCAAGAGGGAAATATGCCTGGAAAACTAAGTCATGAGAAGAGAAGAGAGGGTCCAGGTTGTAAGGATAAGAAATGTGAATTGATTAAGTAGATAGTGGGGAAATCTTTGCATAGTGAAGAACTCTAATGAGAGCATTCATATCTGTAGCTTTGGATTCAAATAATTTAAAACTTGAGGAGGCCCTGGTGTCTGGTTCTTTGCATATGTCGTGAATTGATGAGAAGAAAATTGGGTTCTAAACTACCTCTGCACTAGTCCCATCTCAAAGAGTAAGCACCTCCCTGAGACATGCTATTTGCACAAAAGACTCTAGAGTAATTTGGATTTCTTTTAGAAAGCTATCTATCTTCTTTATTAGGCAGAGAGTAAAGATAGACCAATAGTGCAGCCTAGCTCATAGGAGGGTGAAAGAAATAATTTAAAAAGTGCTTTTTAAAACTTTGCTGTTACTGAGTATAGTTATTAATCTATCAGCTAAACAACAGTAAGCATATGTAGCTCTGGGTTATGTTTTTAATTCTGTAAAACTTGATTAATTTCAGAGTAAGCCCTTACTTGAAGTTCCAAAGTATACACGACTACTTCCAATAAACGGATCGCAAATGTTATGTGGCTCTCTTCTCACTGTATAGGTAGTCTCATTGACTCATAACATTTTAAAGATAAGAAATATCCACCCAACCTCTTAATTTTACAAGTGAGGAAACTGAAGCCCAAAAGAATGACAGTGACTTTTCATGGCTCTTTAGCTACTTTGTTGATCAGAGGTCAGAAATAAAGAAAATTCTACGGAAGTTAGCACACTGCTTTCTACGTTCATCGGCTTTTTTTTTGCTTCAGTGTTCGTGTTCTGAATCCAAAATTAAGAATTCAGATTAGGCTTCTTTAGATGAAAAATAAATGCATATACAGAGGAGGGATATTCAGGGAATTTATTGTCTATGAGGCCATGTTTATATATTTTCTCTTGTAACTGAGATTTCTTTCTTAATTTTAGATATAACTTTTGAGAAAAACTGGTATTTTGGAATGATTTACTGCTTTTGTTAAAAGCCTCTCCTGGGGCTCAAGCTGATAGCTAAGGCTGGCATTTCAAAAGGCACTGATTGTTTATCTTTGTATTGTAATATTTAAGAACAAGGGATTATGAACTGCCAGCCTATGGGCTGGGTGTGTCTGCAGATGTGCTTTGTTTGGCCATAACAACCTTTTAGCAAAAATAAATCTAACATTTAAAAATTAGGAGATCTCAAAAAGTTCAGATACTCTCTTTGAAAAACAGAAGATACGGCAATACTAGGCTTGCCTTCCGTCATAGTGAGAATTAGCTTGAGCTGAACACCTGTCCAGTTTGCCATAGTTTCTCCAACTTCAGAATGTTTTCCAACCAATTTGTTTCACTCATTTACCTTCCATCCCTACCTCGGTCAGAATTTAGGTTGCTATCTTTACCCTCTGATCAGGCAATGAGTTTTTCTTATTAGCCAAAATCATTTCCCTCTAGCTGCCCAAGGGTTTTCAATTCATACTGTCATACTGCATTTAAAAAATGTTAACAGTGTCTGAATCCTTTCTGCTAACCAGCAGCTTCTTTCACAAATATACTCTATAGTGTCAATAGGATTAAGTCCACAAAGATTCACATTCAGAACTTAAGGGAAATTAGTTTTGTCTGATGGCATTCAGGTAATTCTCAGAATCTATCTAATGGAAAGAGGAAATACGATGCTTTAATTTGAAGGAGATATATTTAATAAGGAAAAATAATAAATAGTAAAATGAAAATCACCTACAATCTCACTATCCCAAAATACTTTCTGTGATTACTTTGTTGTTTTTAATGCAGAAATTTTTTTTAAAAATGATTCTCATGTTCATTCTGTCTCACACAGGCTTGTGCGTACATGCATATTCACACCTGAGATCATCTATACAATCATCTATACAATAATATATGATAATATACATTCGATATACAGTTTTATAAAGTGGCTTTAGCATATATTATAAATATTTTCCATATTGTCAAATAGTCTTCTGTAAGATTATTTATTTATTTATTTTTTGAGATGGAGTTTCATTCTTGTTGCCCAGACTGGAGTGCAATGGCGCAATCTTGGCTCACCACAACCTCTGCCTCCCAGGTTCAACTGATTCTCCTGCCTCAGCCTCCCGAGTAGCTGGGATTACAGATGTGCACCACCATGCCTGCCTAATTTTGTATTTTTAGCACATACGGGGTTTCTCCATATTGGTCAAGCTGGTCTTGAACTCCCGACCTCAGGTGATCTGCCCGCCTCAGCCTCCCAAAGTGCTGGGATTACAGGCATGAGCCACCGTGCCCAGCTGGTGTAAGATGATTTTTAAAATAAGTACATAGCATTTTATTATCTGGACATATTATAACTTATTTAATCACTCTTCCACAGCTCATATGCCATTGAAAACTTATTACTATTATTATTTGAGACAAGGTTTGTCTCTTGCTGAGGCTGGAGAGCTGTGGTGTGATCTCAGCTCATTGCAACCTCTGCCTCCCAGGCTCACACCATCCTCTCACTTCAGCCTCCTGAGTAGCTGGGACTATAGGTGTATGCCACCATGCCAGATATATATATATATTTTTTTTTGTGTGTGTGTGTGTGTGGTTTTTGTGGAGACAAGGTTTCCCCATGTTGCCCAGGCTGGTCTCAAACTCATGAGCTCAAGCAATCTGCCCGCATCGGCCTCCCAAAGTTTTGGGGTTACAGGCATGCACCACCATGTCTGGCCTAAAATTATTTTAAACAATACCGTGAAGAATATATTTGTGCATTCAATTTTACATGTATTAGTGATACATATTTTCAGAGTTTATTAGACAAACCTTAAAATTCAAATGTAACACAGAAATCTCTAGAAAATACAATTTACCAAAGCTGACACACAGGAAATACAAAATCTGAGTAGTCATATATCTAAAAAATTAAATTCATAATTTAAAAACCTCATATAAGGACCGGGCGCGGTGGCTCACGCCTGTAATCCCAGCACTTTGGGAGGTCGAGGTGGGTGGAGCACAAGGTCAGGAGTTCGAGACCAGCCTGGCCAATATGGTGAAACCCCCATGTCTACTAAAAATACAAAAAAGTTAGCCGGGCTTGGTGGCGCATGCCTGTAATCCCAGCTAATCGGGAGGCTGAGGCAGGAGAATTGCTTGAACCCGGGAGGCGGAGGTTGCAGTAAGCCGAGATCGTGCCACTACACTCCAGCCTGGGTGACACAGCGAGACTCCGTCTCCAAAAAAATAAAAAATAAAAAAAAATAAAAAATAAATAAAAACCTCATATACAAATATTTTCAGGTCCATATGGGGCCTGAATTCTTTTAAACTTTTAAGAAATAATTATAATATTATGCAAACACTTGCATAGAATCCAAGAGGAAACACTTCCCATTCCATTTTATAAGACTAGCAAACCTCGATTCCAATACATAAAAGGAATTATAAGAAAGAAAAACTTTTTGCCAAATAAGCCAATTGACTTATGAACATAGATATAAAAATTCTAAACAAATTGGTACTAAACCAATTCCTATCACGTATAAAGGATAATACATCCCTACTACATTGAGTTTATTACAGAAATATATTACCAAATCAATTTTTGAAAATTTATCAGGAAATTAGCCACACTAACATAATAAATGAGAAACATGATGTCAATAATGCATAAAAAGTGTTCAATAAATTTTGACATCTAATCATGACAAAAAATTCAGTGGCTTTGAACTGTAAGAAAAATTTCTTAATCTAAAAAAAAAGTGTATTTCCAAAAATCCTACAGAAAACATCATACTTGATGAACTACTGACGCATTTCTCTTTTAGGTCAGGATGACCTAAAAGACCAAAATTTCTACAATAATCAAAGGAGACCAAAATTTCTATGATAATCAGGAAAATCTAAACAATAGTTTTTCAATATGCTTTGATACCTTGTTAAAATATACAGAAAGGCAAGTAAATCCTTACCTTTTTAATTTATATCTATATAAATTTATAATAGATTATTATATAGTATAATAGTTATTATAAATAAAAATATAAAATATATATAATATAATATATCTATATATTTATATCTATATAAATGTATTTATAATAGTTTTGTGCAGGTAATAATGATTGAGCTTCAAGGCTGTCAGAATTATATTTCTTAACTTAGACGGTGGTCAATGGGTCATGTTTTTTAAACTGAATTATACTTTTCATAGTATTTTTTGCACATTACATTTCACAAATTAAAAAATAGGCAGTGTTGAAAGTGTTCTTGATTTTCTAATAGCTTAGAATAATATTTTTGTGTTGCTTATGAACATTTATTACAAACATTTCTATGTAGAGAATTGAGTTTGGTAGTCCATGAAAGGTTCACTGTCAACTGACAATTAAAAAAAAAAATCATCAATAACATCTTCAATGTATCTGCAGTGGTAATGAGTCTAGTTTCAGAATAATTGCAGTGTAACAAAACATCCTCACTGATGTAAATCAATTTTCCTCAGCTTTGTTGTCATTTTCTCATTTAAGGCCCTATGTATTGAAACTTAACAAGAGCCAAATCTGCCATCTTCAAACTTTTGCAATTGTTTTATACTGCTCATATTTTCACCTCAATTAAAATAAAATACCCCTGAGGATAGATAGCATGTTACTTATTCTGTACTTTTCAGATCATCTTGGCTAGAGATTTAATATCTAAGTACTAAATAATATGCTTTTATGAATCAAATCAGATGCAAGAATTTTATAAATACCCTTGAAGAAATATAATATTATTTTCATCAGTCAGTATAGTAAAGCTAAGTATCCCCTTTATTAATCGCACATAGAATTTAAGAAAACCAATTGGGTTTAATTCATCTAATTAACTTTAACTATAACCTTCAATTGAGAGGCCAAGGCAGGCAGATTGCTTGAGCCCAGGAGTTTGAGACCAGCCTGGGCAACATGGCAAAACCCTCTCTCTACTAAAAATACTTTTAAAATTAGGTGCATATCTGTATTCCCAGCTACTTGCTACTTGGGAGGCTGAGGCAAGAGGATCACCTGAGCCTGGGAGGTCGAGGCTGCAGTGAGCTGTGATTGCAGCAGGGCACTCCAGCCTGGCTGACAAGAGTAAGACCCTGCTTCTAAATAAATAAATAAATAAATAAATAAATAAATAAATAAATATTGAAAGACAAACTAGGCCGGATGCGGTGGCTCGCGCCTGTAATCCCAGCACTTTGGGAAGCCAAGGCAGGCGGATCACGAGGTCAGGAGATCGAGACCATCCTGGCTAACACAGTGAAACCCAGTCTCTACTAAAAATACAAAAAAATTTAGCCAGACGTGGTGGCGGGTGCCCACAGTCCCAGCTACTCGGGAGGCTGAGGCAGGAGAATGGCATAAACCCGGGAGGCAGAGCTTGCAGTGAGCCGAGACCGCACCACCACACTCCAGCCTGGGCTACAGAGTGAGACTCGGCCTCAAAACAAAAAAACAAAACAACAACAACAAAAGAAAAACTAGATTAAGATGAAGGATTCAGGCAGAATAAATACCCTCAATTTTTACTCTCTTCCATTCCTTCATTCTTAGCTGAGGCTCCTTAGGGCAAAACCTGTATATAAGGAGAGAGTTTGGGAGTTCTGTTGATACAGACCACAAACTTCAGTCTCCTTAAGCAAAAAGCTTGGTATTAAAGACAACAATTATATCTGGCAGAAAAATAGAAGATATCTGGCACAAAGTAGATGGCCGCCTCATTGAATTTCAGGCTTGCATTTTTTTTCTGATATGTGGGTTTAAGTTTTAAATGTTTCCTCTAAGTCCAGCTTTATTGTCATCCTGCATTTATTTTGTTGAAAGAACAAGCTCTGTATGGATGGTTTAAATCATTTGAAATGTGTTGAGACTTCCTTAATGATCCAGTAAATGACCAGCTTTGGGCAAATATTTAGAAGCACCAAGTTCTAGGAAAACAATGGTAAAACGTATTTTGCTGTTGCTGAGTGCAGTTTTCTTTACGTGTCCGTTAGGTATAGCTGGCTGATTGTGTTGTTCAAATATTCCATCGTCTTACTGTATGTTTTGGGGGCTGTTGTTTTATCAGTTACCAAGAGATATGTGTCAACACCTCCTGCTATGATTATGGGTTTGACTGTTTCTCTTTGTATCAATTCCTGCTTTATACATTTTGGTGCTATATTATTAGTTTTATATAAATTTAGAAGTGTATCTTCCTGGTGAATTGAACTTTTTATTATTAGGAGACATTTCCCTGTATCCCTAGCAATTAATTCTGCATTAAATTCTACATTCTATGACATTGGTAACCCAGCTTTTTAAAAATTGGTTTATATGGTGTATGATTTTTATTCTCTAACTTTTCATCATTTCTGTATTCACATATATCAGACAATTCTCTTCAAAAACAACGTGTAGTTAGGCTATTTGTTTAATCAATTCTAGCAATCCTTTCTGTTTAACTCATTGAGTCTACTTGTGCATAGTATAATTATTATTATAGTTATTTTTTTAATTTACTATATTATCAACTTACTTTATACTTTATATTTTATTTTCCCCACTATGTTATGTTTTCATTTTCCCTCTTTCTTGCCTTTTTTGGGATAATTTTTTTGTTATTGCTCTTTTATTCTATTTTAGCTTGAAGGTTATATACTCTTTTAAGATTATTTCGATAGTTGTTCTTGAGATTGCAACAATGTATTGCTTAATGTGGAAAAGTTTCAGGTTAATTGGTCCTTTTATATTTTAGCTTTGTAAAACTTAAAACATTTTTAGCTTTGTATCTCTTCATCCCGAATTTTACAGGAGTGTTGGCATGTATTTAAATCCTCTATATTTTAAAACACCATAAGGCTTTATTATTATTTTAAAATATTGCCAATATCCATTTATGTTTTCCCAGTTTTATTCTGTTTGTCACTATTCCTTTTTTTTTCAATATCTCTTAAATTACATATTGGATCACCTTTGTTCTGCCTAAATAACAAAAACCAATATTTGTTTTAGTTTGTAATTACTGGTGGTGAATTATCTTTGCCTGAAATTTCTCAGTTTCTGCTTTTAAGGGATATGTTCACTGAGTTTAAAAATCAAGAAAGTTTTTTTTTCTTTCAGCACTTCAAAGATACCATTTCATCTTTATGTTGAGAAGATAAAATGGTATCTGTCATTTTATTTTCACCTGTTGATTATTACTACTAATAATATTTTTAGTCACCTGTTAGATTATTACTTCTTCAAATGTTAAGATTTCCCATTTGTCTTTTATTTTTGCAGCTTTATCATGGTAAGCCTACATGTGATTAAGCTCAGTTTAATCCTAGGTTCTTTGTATTAGACTTGGATGATCACAGTGTTTCTAAATCTATCGTTTTTATATGTTTGGTAGTTGTGGATTGTGCCTTGTTCTCTTTTGAGTCTTGTTTTGGTTCCTCTTCCATTCAGCTATTGCTGCCTAACAAATCACCCCAAATGTTATTGGTCTAAAACAATAATCACTCATTTAGTACATATATCTGCAATTTGGGCAGGGCTCAGCATGGAGGCTCATGCCTTTTCCATGACATGTCAGCTGCAGTGATTTACCTAGGACTGGAGGATACACTTGCAACATGGTTAACTCTCATGTCTAGTAAATTGGTGGTTACTGTTGGCTGAGAGTTTATTCAAGGCTGCTGGCCAAAGACCTTGATTTCTCTCCTATAGACATTTCCTCATGTCTATAGGAAATATAGACCTCTCCATGAAATATTTGGACTTTTTCACATTATTGTGGCTGCATTGTAAGAATAAAGACAGGAAGTGGAAAAGTCCTATTCCTTAAGTCCTGAGCTTGGAAACTCACAACACCACATTGGCCATCTTTGTTGGTCAAGCAGTCATAGTTAAAATAGTCAAGGTCAATGGACATGGTTCTACCACTTGGGAAAACAAAAGAATTTGAAGACTATGTTTTAAGATCACCAAAGCCTTCAATTACACATATACTAGACATTCTAACTATATGCAAAATAATTCTCCTTACTTCCTGCTCACATATTTCCATCCATTTAACTCTGAGTATGATTCTGAATAAATGTAGTTTGTTTCTCTCTTTAATGCTATCAAATTTGCTGTTTAATATATAAGTTGACTTGTAATTTTGTTTATTTTGGCATTTTTATTTAGTTCATTTGTAGTTTCTACTTCTTTCTGAAATTCTAGATATTATCTTTAATTTTCTTATTAAGCATGTTTATTTTAAAATCCATGTTTGATAAGTTTATTATGTGATTCCTGTGGGTGTTTCTATTATTTGTTATTTTTTCTTGGCTTTAGAACACATGGCCTTGTCATCATGTGTGTCTGCTTATTTTTGATTAAGTGTTGAGCATTATATATGATATGTTGCAAAGATAATTTGAAGCCTATGGTGATGTTATCTTCTTCTAGAGAGTATTTTATCTTGCTTCTAGCAGAGGTACAGGGAAACTAACAATCCGAGATTATTTGAATTAAATAAAAAATCTAAAAGACTTTAAGTTGGGCTTTATTCCTTGCAAGGGCTGTATATTTCCATTTTACTCTTAATCTTCCAGTGTGGCCTTTCAGTCTAGAAACTTAAAACCTAGGGAATTTATTTGGGTCACATTTCTCAGTAAGATTACAACTACACTTTCTTTTTTCCTTTAGCCTGGGAGGATTTTACAACCCTTCTTTAGGGTCTCAGCCTCTCAGGAGTCTCTTCTGAAATTGGTAGATACCTTTAGAGGAAGCATGTCTCCAAATTGTATGCTCATTTCTCTTTATTTCTTCATTATCTGGGATATTGGCCATTTAATACTTTACTGCTTTGATAGATGTTTGGTGCCTTCACACAGATTTTTAAAAATATTTTATCCAGCTATTCTATGCACTTTCAGTGGAATGCTTTATCTGAATAATTTATCCTGCTGTTACTGGATAGGGATTTTTACACTCTAAAATATTTCAATAAATTTGGGCAGAGCCAGTAAATTTTCAGATTTTTGCATTTTGTTTTCATGGACTAAGAAAATATTTACTTTTTAATGGTTTTTAGTTTTGCCAAACATAGTATGTGCTTGGTAAATATTAGTTCTAAGTTTTTACTTTTAAGTATATACCATATAAAATGGTTTCTACTTATGAAAAGAGCAGCAATGAAGTCATCCTGCTGTATCTACTGGGTTTTACATCTGCAGATTCAACCAACCATGGATCAAAAATACATATTCAAAAACAAGAAATAATAAAAAAGTATAAAAACATTCACATAACATTTATACTGTATTCGTTATTATAAGTAATGCAGAGATGATTTAAAATATATGAGAGGATATGCATAGGTTATTTGCAAATACTGTGCCATTTTTTATAAGGGACTTGAGCATGCTTGGATTTTAACATCCACAGGGGTCTTGGAACCCTGAGGGACAACTGTATTTAGTTTATCTGCTCTCCTACAAGGACTTCAGTCTTTTGCTTATTATTAGGTTTCTATTTACTTTTACTGATGTAATTATTGACATAATAGTCTCACTCCTTTATATAGTTTTGTTGCCAGTCACTTAAGTGTTCACTATAATTTACTAATGATTCATCTTTTCTTCTGAGCATACACATCCGCCACTTAACTTTCTCAGTGGGAGGCTAATTTCCTTTTTCTGGAGGCTATCATGAAGTGGAAAAAACCTGGGAGTCAGAAGACTCAGCTAAGGTCTTGCTTCTTCCCGGTGGTCCCAGACTAGTAAATTGCAGAGAAAGGGCTTGCACTCAAGTGCATCTACAGTTGCCCAATTGTCAGATTTTAACTATCAGGGATATACTAACTACGTGAGAGTAAAGGCAAATGCTCTCCTCTAGGGTTCTCTGCTAAATACTTTCTGCCTTTTACTTACTAACTAGAAATGATCTCTCTTTTCACCTGTGAAACTAGAGCTCATTTTTCTGTGTCTCTTAATTATTCTATGGCTTCTACATTCAATTTATGCTTCTGATACAATTTAGCACTACAGGGGAAAGGTTTTATAGTCTTAATTTGGGGCAAAAAGAGTGACCTCTCTATTAGATGAGTTCATGGGTGATATATTTATCTTATGCAATGCTCTTAGGTGCTCTCTCAAGCTGAAGGAAAGGGTTTTGGAGCCAGCGATGGTGGTGCATGCTTGTGGTCCCAGCTACTGAGAGGCTGAGGCGAGAGCTGGAGTTGGAGTCCAGCTTGAGCAATTTAGCAAGTGAGACTACAAAAAAAAAGAGAACCCATTACTCAGGATTTTCACCATGTAAATATTTCATGCTCCTGATTGGGGGACCCAGAGCTATACCATCATTGATCCCAACCTACCTTAGTGTTTCATTCTCCTTTTTTCTCCTACTTCAGACTTAAGTGAAGAAAACCAATGAATAAACTATTCCCTCCAGCAGATGTTATACTGTATTTCCACTGTTTGAGCTAGTATAGAAGTTAACTGGCATGGTCTCATAGGAGGTACTCTGAGGATAGACATGGTGGCTGAAGAAACTACTTGTGTAGGCATAATAAAGAGGGCATGTGAAGATTAAAAAGAAGAGCTCTAAGCCCAGAGCTCCAAAAGTATGACATAATAATTTTTTCTTACTGAGTTAGCATATATTGTAATGGAGAGCTAATTGAATAATAAATTGAGAAAACTGACACATAGCCTAATGTCAGTCTTTGGGGATCTTTGGGGTATTGCTTCACCAGCTGGAAACATCTGTGGCCAGTGGTACCTTTGCCTAGTTTTGCTTGCGCCTGCTGGTCTCATCCTGCCTGCTTGGCCTGGCAGGCTGTGCTCGGCTCATGCTACCCTCCCAGATTCCATGCCTGTCAAGGTCAAGCCAGGCACAGAGTAGTAAGGGGTGCATGAGTGAGCAGGCACAGGGTCTGGCTGCTGCACACAGCCAGGCATGCTGGCTGTGGGAGGGCAGGCAGCTCCAGGCACCAGTATGGGTGTTGGCTCCTGTGAGGCTGCAGCTGGACTAGGCATACCACAAGCAGCTTCTGCTGTTGACACTGAAGAATGTGGTGGTGCCTGTAAGTTTGGAGATGCCAGGAACCACAGAGCCCCAAAGAGGGTGTCAAAGCCCTGACTCAGGGAGCTCCTAGGTCTGGGGTCCCTGCAGGGCCATAGCTCTTCTCTCCTTCTCATAGCCCACACGGTGGTGAGTGAGGGGCATGTTTCAACCCCATTTGTGTTATAGTTCTTTCAGTCCCGCTATCTGGGGGTTGAAAGTTCTTGTCCTGCATCCAGGAAGAATGAGGTACGCATACAACTGGAGGATGAGTAAGGTCAAGAAGTGCTTTATGGAGTGACAGGACAGCTCTCCAGTGACTCCAACTGGGTAGCTCCTCTCTGCAGGCAGGTCATCCTGATATCTGCTCAGCTCTCACCTGAGAGGAGACCCACAGTGGGTAGCTCCTCTCCACGGACAGGTAGTTCCACATTTGACCAAGTCTGGCTGAGTCCAGGTTTTTATGGGCTTCAGAGGGGAGGAAGTGTGTACTGACTGGTCCGTGGGTGGGCCCAGGAGAAACATCGTAAGTTCTCACTCTGGTCTGCGGAACTGGCAGCCCAGCCCCCAGGCTTCAGTTCATCCACAGCTTGAAAGTAGGACTTTACTGGGGACTCACCCCTTTCTGCCCTGGAGCATGTTTACCTCCTACCACCATCAACCTGCCATTCATGGTGCCCATGGCACTCAGATTGTTTGTGCCATAGGGCGCCTGTAGACCCTCACTGAACTGCCCTCAGCACTCCCTCAGCCCTTCTCCCGTGCTTGTGGGTGCTCAAAGCCTGGAGGTGGCTGAGGCAGCAGGGGGCTGGCATGTCAGCATTGCCCCAAGTGCATGCACACCCAGTTGGGTTGTGACAGTGCCCGAACTGAGCCACAACTTTGCTCCGAGATCGGAGTGGGCATCAGGAGTCGGGGAGAGGCCAGGCAGTGGGAGCAGTCACTTCTGAGCCTGCAGAGGCAGGTGGTCTTGCTGGGCCCCCAAGAGCACAGGGATGCCTGGGTCCAAAGCCGTGACTGGGCAGCTGCTCCTGTGCCCTTTGGGTGGGGCTACCACCTGCCAACTCAGACGCAGGCAGCTTCCACCTTTTCCCAGCTTCCACCGGCTCCATGGAGTGTAGATCCCTGGTCACGCCTCCCCTGCTACAGCTGGCGTCTTCACAGCAGCTGCTCCAGATGGTCTGCTGCTGCAATCACTAACATTAAATAGATCCACCAAATCTCTTTTCGGGAGGTATTTAGAATTACAGCATTCCATTTCTCCTTAAAGCCTGTTATGAGCCAGTGACATTTTAAGGCTTATACAGAAACAAATGCATTTCTGAAGGAGGAGGAAATGGGACAGAAGTAACATGTATTAAATTTTGATTCTTATGTGCCATGTAGTGGTATCTTATTTAATCCTTGTGACAATTTATTATATGGGCATTATTAATATGATTTTACAAACTCAGATTTGTTAAATATTTTTTCCCAAGAATACAGAATTAGTAAGTGCAATTTAAGTTCGAATCTAGCCCAAGACCATATCCTCTACTCCGAAATTTCACTGTGTCCCTAAAAGCTAAATAAACCTTTCAGGGTGGGAGGGATGTGTGTAAAGATAACATCAAGAGAGGAATGATCTCACTCTACACTGAAATAGTTTTAACGTAAAGAAAACACTATAAAATAAGAAAATAAGGGAAAACAACTTATAAAGAAACTGAAGCAGTAATACATTTGAGTAGAAAATCTGCTTTTAATAGAAACTTCAACTTGATTTAGTTATATTTACAGTGTTCCAAATTATTATCTACAAGCAAAGTCATCCAGAAAATTAAGGGACCCATATATGATAAACATAAAAATTAGAATTTTGACAGAATAAAATAAATAGCATCTAGTAATTACATTAAGTATGTTTTCAATCCCATAGTAAGCTATTAAAAGTACAACAACTGCTCAAAGCATGCTGCCAAATTTCTTCAAAATGACTTGTTTTGAAATGTTGACTAAGTATCTCAAAATTGTATATCATCTTTAGTATAATTAAACATTCTTCAGACCAAAAACATAGCTTTTCCTTGTGTTCTTAGACATAAATTATATGTGACTTTCTCTTCCATATTAGGACACACAGGATTATCCATTTTAAAACTTTAAAAAAGTTTTTTAAGCTTCTACCACTTATATAAGGCTTTATAGTTTATACATCGCTTCTACCTAATTATAAAAAATTAGCCTATTAAGAAAAGTTTAATCTTAAAATCCCTATTTTTCATTGTAAATGTTCAACAAATACTTAATAGATGTTTATGCATTCATAATTTTTTTACTTAACAAATATTTAGTGAATCAACTTCATGAATGAATAAATGAATAAATTTAGTTCAAATTGGCTACGTAACTTTTAAAGATCACTTGAGAAGTGGCCACACCTAAGTCTCTATCTTTGTCTTCTGTTTATTCAGGGAGGTCATAACCTCTAGAAACACAGATACATGCATGTAATAAGTGGTTTGTTGATATCTGATAGAAAACAGGATGTGTTCAATGACATATCATATGTTCAATGTGCTGTTCTTCTGTAGTAAACATAGTTCATCAGAGTTGCAATGAACATGGTGCATCAACATAGAATTCACTTTAATCCCAACACGTGCTTTGTCGTGCATTGCCTTAGGAGATTTGTTTTGCTATTTCTCTCTGAAAAAACTTGCAGCATATGGCGTTATCCTCAAGAAGAAATAGTGTTCTAATCCATAATATTATGTTTATTTTCAGAGTTGATGGCCACTCTCTTATTTGTTGTTTCCCCCATCAAAGCTGCTTCATTTCTTACATTCACACAAGTATAGGAAATAATGGGTTATCCCCAGTATAGGGGAGTCCTACTTCAAAAGAGAAGGAAGCAGTACCAGGCTGAATGCCTAAGTAATTTCCATGCAAGAAAAGCCTTATGACAAAGTTTATTTCAGAAACTTGAAATCAGTTAATTCTGTTTTTTGATTCTCTGTTATCCTTGGCCACCCTCCTTTGCCCCATGCTCATCCAAATAAAGTCTTAGCCTGCACTTGTATTGTTGAATATTTTCCAGATCTTTGCACCATGCTCTATGGGACTGGAACTTGACTGGCAAATTGATTGTTCTTCGGTGGTATTAAAATAATACTTTATATGTTTTTTTTTAGTCTTACTTGAAATGAGTTCCTCCTAGAAAACACTGGGTCCCTGTTAGCCTCCACCAGAGGAAGCTGTTGCTTCTTTCCATTGCCCTGTGCCAAGCACCATGAGATAGCATCAACATTCTACCTGAAATTCTTTTTTAAAGGCTCCTACCATTTATTGTTGTTCTGTTCTCGTCCTGGTCTCTATAGTCTTACCAATCACTTTTCTTCATTCCTGTGAGATGCTTACATCTGGCTCACTGTTTTCCTCCCTACCACAACTATTTTCATCAGAAAATTTTAATTCCTACTTGGGTGACTTACCCAATATCCTGCCATTATAATTCCTTGCTTCTCAAATCTAGTTATTCTCGTAGGCTGTATATATATTTTTTCTTATCAAATGTGAAATAGCATCCAACTCTAAAGTCTTACATTACTGTAATCTGCTATCTGTCACAAACCTCCTTCCCTTAAAATTCCTCATTTTCTACTAAACTTGCACTTCAGTCTTGTTTTGGTACCCAGACACTTGATTACTCGTCTATCTCCAAGTGTGTAAGACCACAGCTAGTTTCATCCTTCACTCTAAGGTCTGTGCTACGCCGAAACAGTGATGCTCAAAGTGGAGTTCTCAAACCAGCAGTATCAGTATCAACATCTCTTGTTAATTAGTAGAAGCACAGTTTCTTTGGGCTCCATCCCAGATCTACTGAATCAGAAACTCTAATATTGGAGCCCAGCAACCTGTGTTTTAAAAAGCCCTGTGGCTGATTCTTATACACTCTAAAATTTAAGAACCACTAATACAGAGCATGAATTCAACCACTCCCTTGCCAGCACCTTTAACACCTTTGGGTGGCAAAGAACACTCGAACATAAATAGATCATTATTTTATTTCAAACCCTCCCATGTATAAGATTTCTAACAATTCACCAAGTTCTCCAGCTGTATCCAGCATCTACCTTCTATATACAACCTCTACCTTCAATCCAAATTTTTTTTAGTTTCTATTCATCTAAATTTTAATACTGAAAAATGTTAAATGCCCATTACTTGATCCTTCCAAAGGTGTTTTGCTTAGAACCATCCTCTGTGAAGGATGCTGAGCGATGCTAACTTCCTCGAGGTGACATACATAGGAAAGGGTGAAGATAAAATTTAAACTCGGGTCTAGCTGAATATAAAATCCAAGCTTTTTTTCCATTTTGCTGCAGAATATATGAAATGACAACCAAATCAATAAGCCATTTCATTCTAGTTGAAGTAGCATTTAACCAATGAATGCTTTATAGGATTTTTAAAAGTGAGTGTTCTATAAAAATCTGTTATAAAATAACTTTGGTAAATATCAGGTTAAATCATTTTCCTTAGTGTAGGACTTCTACGAATCTTTAATGTGCTGTTGTATATTTTGATCCTTAAAAAATCAGATATAGTATGATGTTGTCCAAAATTATTTGACCAATAACCATTTGTTTGTGAATCATCTAGATTAACATCTTGTAGGGCTAGTGTTCCAAGAGATGCTGTGAAAATTTGAACTTCATCTATTTCCATTCTTTTCCAGACAAGTGGAATTGCTTATCTTTCTTATTTCATCTGCTTTCACCCTCTGTTTTATTTTGCCACTCTTTTGAACTAGAATAGTCAAGCCCCATTTCCCCACTAGGCACTACTTTTTCCTTCCTTCAAAGATAGTCTTACATTCTTCTGCCTCAGGGCTGGGTTCAGAGGAATCACATTTAGCCTATAATGCTATGAACCAGACAATATAGTGTGTTTGCATATATATGTGTATACACATATATATACACATATACACATACACAGACACACACACATATATATACTACCTCATGAAATCATATAGCTTGATAATATGATAGTAATTTATAATTTTGTAGCATCACAATAAGTAGCATGTACCTGCCTGGGGCTGAATAAGCTGTGTTAGGGGAGCAGTCTGCAGAGCAGACCATGGCTTTCCTGCCTAACCCACGCTGGGCATCACAATTATGACTGCAATTCTTATGGGATCTTCACACAGACTATATGCATATCCAGAACACTACCTGGAGGGGCATTTTGCCTTAGATTTTATTGGAAAAATTACCAGAGGTTTAAGTGGAAAATGACTGAATAATGGAATGAAGGTATACACACTACTAAGCAGTTAAAATTTAGAATTGCAGGACACTACATACTATAAATATAGTTTTGATATTAATTTCAATTAATCTTCACTAGAAATTGGTTAAAGGGCTAGGGAATGGTATTTAATCGATGATTTTTTCTGGCCTGGCATATTATCTCTGTTTCTTTCGTTGTGCAGGTTCCGCAGATCTTCTTCTTTGCGTTCCATGCTCTTCTTGTCCTACACTGGTCTACTCTGGTATGTTTGCTCAGGGCACTTAATATCAATGTCAGGTAATGATGGGTACCTTCTAAAACTGCTCAGGATTTGTATTTAAAAAAATACATAGTCCTCATGACCTCTAATGAGAATAGGATTTTCTCCAAGTAACTGCATAAGATTATAAGATTTCCTGAGAGAGAGAGACTGTGTGTGTGTGTGTGTGTGTGTGTTTCTGTGTGTGTGTATGTGTGTGTGTGTGTTCTATAGGTTTTGGAGTTCTCACTTAGTCTGCATTCTCCCTTGCTAAGGTGGGAGGATGGGGATTTTAAACCCTTTCTCCTCGGCAGGAAAAAATAGTATCTTCTAGATATATATGGGCTGAAAAACATATTCTCCCACATACAGGCCATGGACTCTATGATGCTGTTATATATCCCCTGCAGTTATAGGATCTCAGAACAATTTCATGTCCATGAATATGAGGCAATTTTATGAACTGGATATACAAAGATAAAAAATAAATCACTTTGTCATCTCTTAAGTATTTTCCAGAGAAAAGCAAAGGTGTTGAGCTTGTCCTTACCTCTCATATAATCACAGAATATCAAACTGGAAAGAATTTAGAACCAACCACTCCTTCCCTAACTAATGCTCGCCTTTTCTCTGCAGTAACCCTGCCAGTACCCCTGCCAGTACCCCTGCAGTACCCAGACTCTACAAAAACACCTTGAGTAATAGGGAGTTTACTGTTACCCTTGTCTGCTTGTTTAATTTTGCTCTGCTGTAATTGCTCTTGACTCAATAATTCTGCATTAGGGCATTACCTGAATAAATAATTTCTTCAATGTACTATGATATAGCTATCAGAATATTATGTTCATTGCCATATGTTTTATAATACAGCATGAAACATGTTTTACAAGAAAACATGGAAAGCATGTAAAAAATAGAAACAACCTAATAACCAAAAAAAGAGATTGATTAGAAAAATTATAGCAATCTGTACATTAGAAAGCTATGAATTCATTATGAAGGATGAGATATATATTAAGGATATAGGTACAGAACTATCATGTGGTTCTCTTCCTCAGCCCATCAAGTGCACTTTGTATGATGTACAGGCATACTGCTGTTCAGTTCAAGAGCTCTAACCAAGTAAATTGTCACTCATGTGATTCATATTTAAAACCTATAATAGATCAGTAACTACTGTCAGAGAATAGCACATGTCATTATCATGGGTGATACAGCACCAATCATAGGTTTTCTCATCATGGAACTTACTAAATTGTGGAGAAGACACACAGTGAACAGCTATTTATAGAAAAATGCTGCTGATGGTGATTATAGAAGTATGAGGATAAGTATGCACATCAAGAGAGTTCTGTCTTGACTAGTAGTCAAAGGGTTAAGAGAAAGTAATGTCTAAGGGTGAGGCCTAAAGGAAAGAAAGATGCAGTTGATAAAAGAGTTAGCTGGGGTTGGTTGGAATAAGTAAAGCATTCCAGATAAACAAAAAGTGTGTGCAAAAACAACCAGACTCTCCCTCTCTTTCTCTTCCTCTCTAACTTTTCTCCCTCTCTTGCATCAAATAAATATTTACTGAGCAAATGCCACACACAAAACATTATTTCAGGTCCTGTGAGTAAGATGGAGATTGAAGGTCTTCCTTCAAAATGTTTATGGTCTACATTGGCGAATCAAAAACATTAAATATAACTATGACACAAAGCAGAAAAATCATGTAAAATATTCTAGAAACATGACTATTTCCCTTGCCATTTGTATTAGTCTGTTTTCACACTGCTATAAAGACATACCCGAGACTGGGTAATTTATAAAGAAAAGAGATTTAAGTGCCTCACAGTTCAGCATGGCTGGGAGGCCTCAGGAAACTTACAATCATGGCAGAAGGCAAAAGGGAGGCAAGGCACCTTCTTCACAAGGCAGCAGGAAGGAGAAGTGCCAAGTGAACGGGGAGGAACCCCTTATAAAACCATCGGATCTCGTGAGAACTCACTATCTCAAGAACAGCATGGGGGAAATCGTACCCATGATTCAATTACCTCCACCTGGCATCTCCCTTGAGATTATGGGGATTGTAATTCAACACGAGATTCGGGTGAGGACACAAAGCCTAGCCATATCACCATCTAATGTGATTAGAATTTTATACAGATATCAGAAATTGATATATAGGCTGCAAATATGATTAATAGAGGTAGTATTCTAATGTCAATATCCTTGTAAAAGTTCATTGCAATAGAGGAAAGCATTAAAATCGCAATTTTTCTTTTTTAATATGCTATAATGTAAACATGTTATTAAGCACATTTTCTTCTGTCTCATTTCTCCTCTGCAGGTTTGTGAAACAGACAGAAGAAGTTGCAAGTGGTCCTTAAAGAAATTGCAGTTATTCAAATCCTTATGTATAGTTCTAATTTTATTTACTATGTGTAATCATTTAGAGAATGGTTATTTTTATAATCTCAATAATAAACAAGTACTATTGTAACCAGGGGGTGCCCAAGTATGTAATCAGAGAACACTAATCCTGGCAAAGGATTGTGAGGTGGTCAGGAGGCCAGCTGCCTTTTGACATGGTTAGTGTCCTGGATTTAGATTACTTTATACATAGTTATTAAGATTAATATTTGATATATTAAATATTGCCTGATTCAAATAACTTTGCTTAAAATTTTTCTGTATTTTAACTTGTCTAGGGTTTTCTACTTCTTCTATTTTTATAATATTTTCTCATTTTTTAGATTACTAAACATTATACTTATCCACATGTGCCAAGATGTGCCATTTAGGTCTCTGCAGAAGTCAGCTGTTTGGTATCATCACCTGCCATATATGTTGTGTGCAGCAGCAGTAAGAAGTATATGCTCCGCCACTGCTCTTTCTCATGATTATTTTCTCCATTCCTATTAAAACGAATAATTGTTATGTTAATTCAATAAAGCAAACCAATAAGGAATGAAATGCATGGCCCAAAACATAGAAAATGAAAATCGTTTGACCATTTATGCAATTATTGAATCCAATTAAGATGATCCATTTTAAATTTAATATATGCTCGCTTTTGGAATGTGTTATGCATTGATGCTAAGTGAATGGATCTAAGTAAATCTATTGATATCTCTACTGTCTGTTTTATTTTATTTGTCTTAATCTAAGTTTGCTTTCTGTTCTTTTATGCTTTAAAGTAATTTAAGCTTTCATAAACTTAAATTACAAAACTATATAACAAGGAACTATATCAAGGAAACAAATGTTAAAGGCCAGAACATGGATAAAGAATTTTTAAAAATTCAGATTGTATAAATTAAGTCAATTCCCTAAATCAAATAATGTAACAATCTTTCTTACATTAACATTTTCTTGTGTATAGAAACTCATGTGACACATTTTTATAAAAGTGTTATGTTTTATAGGTAGAAAAAAAGGAAGTTTTAGAAACAGTAAATTTTTTAATCAGAAAGGAGAGAAGGCAAGAAAGTAAGTTTAGGGGACCAGAACATTCTTCTATTTAAAACTCCTTGCCATGAGGAATATTTCTTCAAAAATGTTTAACTGAGGATCCAAATGCTTTTTCTATTAGAAATATTCTTTCTTTAAAATACGTCACCCCTAATGCTTTCATCTGAGCTGCACTTTCCTCCAACCACTGCCTGGTTGGTTTTCATCCTCCTCTTGCTCACTGAGCTTGTCCTGGGAATAGTCATCCTACTAAGTGCCTCATCAGCCTCAAGAGTCAGATCCCCCAGGATATCAGAATGTGTATTGCTGAAGGTGCTGTCAAAGATAAAGAAAACCAGGCACAAGGGAAGTGGTAAAGACAAATTTTCTTTTTTTTTTTTTTTTTTGTTGAGACAGAGTCTTGCTTTGTCGCCCAGACTGGAGTGCAGTGGCCGGATCTCAGCTCACTGCAAGCTCCGCCTCCCGGGTTCACGCCATTCTCGTGCCTCAGCCTCCCGAGTAGCTGGGACTACAGACGCCCGCCACCTCGCCCGGCTAGGTTTTTGTATTTTTTTAGTAGAGACGCGGTTTCACCGTGTTAGCCAGGATGGTCTCGATCTCCTGACCTTGTGATCCGCCCGTCTCGGCCTCCCAAAGTGCTGGGATTACAGGCTTGAACCACCGCGCCCGGCCGACAAATTTTCATTAGTCATAAACTATTGCAATAGAGAAGTAGGTCCAGTGTGAACTGAACTGAACTATGATTTGTGCAGAGGTGGCTAGGACTCATAGAGGAAGGATGAGGAGCTAGGGATGGGGAACAGCAGGGACTGGAGCAGAATCAGGGAAGTGGACGTTTACAAAATGTGAGAGAGTGGGGTTGGTCCACGTGGAGCTATCTGGGTTTGCAAATGGGCGTTTATCAAAGTTAGATTCCTACCCTCCCTCTGAGACTGGGAGACAGGGACCCTATTCAGGAGTTGGCTGGAGCTGGTACAAAACAGTAAATTGTTTTGCAGCCCTGAGCTTTCTGTCAGGAACTTATGGCACTGGAGTCATCATCCTAAGGATATGCCCTTGAGCTGTTAGAAACCATGTTAGTATTTGTTCACCTCTTTGAATGTGGGGGATGGGGGTGGATGAAATTGCTTATGCTGACATTTTGTGGTTTTAGGCCAAGGTTGAGGGTTAGTTGAGAAGAGGACTCAGAGGAGCTTGGCTGGTGTTTAGTCAGGGAGAAAATCTTCATCAACGGCTATGAGGCAGGACACACACGTGCGCGCGCGTGCGCGCGCACACACACGCACACACACACACACACACACACCGATCTCTGCTCTCTTTTCTTTGTCAATGCCTTTAACCATTTCCAGAGGCCAAGGCCAGAGGTCAAGGTCAGTGAAGAGCTAAATACCAAATCAGGAAATTTCTCCAGGTTGCTTCTCAATCTTTGTTTCAAATGTCACACATGAAACCTGAATCTCTTGGCACCCCTCTTGGCTCCCGTTACTCTTTTTGCCTCTTTTAGGTTTCTTAACATAGCTCCAGAGTTACTGTAATGATGAGACTTGAAAAACCTGCACTAAAAGGGCTTCTCAAAATGCTCCTCCGATTCCATACTTCAGTATCACTGCTGTGAACAGATGACTTTGGGCCCCATGTTATGCTATGGCCTCTGTGTGTCCCTGGAGCTGGCTGAGGTAACTTCTGACCTTCTGGACCTGGAGGCCATCACAGTCTAGTAGGGGAAACACACATATGAGCGTATAATTTAAATAACATGTTGGAGTGTGCAATGACAGAGACATTTACAGGCCACACTACTGTGGGAGCATAAAAGAACAGTTGTGAATACATCTGAGACCTGGACTTGGAAGTGAGTTGTGGGGTGTGTAGGAAGTCAAAGAAGGCTTCCTGGAAGGGGTGATGCCTCAGCAAGTCCTTTAAAGATGAGAGAGTCAATGGAGCAATGAAGGTAGGTAGGAGGGTCTTAGTGGGAGCAACAGAATAAATCCAGTACAGATGTCTGAGTGGCCAGAGTGTGCATAGCAATGAGTGCAATAGATGCATGATATTTATTACTAGTGCAGATAGAGTGTGATATGATATGGTAGTTGATGGGTGGAGAAATGAGCAGAGATTGGGATGAGAAAATTCTCATATGCCACCCTGTAGTCTTCAACTCTGGCTGTTCAGCAGAATCCCAGATGCTCAGGCCCCACTCTCTGGGACTGAGAATTCAGTTGGACTGAGAGGGATGCCAATCATTCATATTTATGAAAAAGCTTCTCACTTGATTCTAACGAATAGCCAAGCATGAGAGCCATAGCTGAAGAGAGCTACCAAAGATTTTCAGCAGAGAAGAGGAGAGTGACACTATTGGACAAACAGTTAGATGAGCTCACCTTGGTAGCTGCAAGTAAAAATGCAGTAGTAGGTGAAACAGGAAATGGGCAAGCCTAGAAATAGGCAAGCCTGGAAATGGGGAAACTAGTTAGGAGGCTGTTGCAAGAGTTAACATAACACAATGAAGGTCTATTTAGGTTTTTATTAGGGCAAACGATAGTAAAGGTCTAATGGTTGTTGGGATATTCCAGAAACAGGGAGCAGATAGAACCAACACCTATTTAAGGGTGGTTCTTGTGGAACTGGTGCACATAGAAGGGAAGGGTAAGGTAGTTTTCAAGAGTGCCTCTTGGGTCTATGGCTTGGGACTGGGAGTGGCAATAGGACAACAGAAAAAAAAAAAAAAAAAAGGAGATTTGGTGCCGGAGATGTTAACTTCCATGTAGGTATGTTGAGATGGAGCTACCTAGAGGACATTTGATCTAAAATGTTCAGCAAATATGGGGGCCAAAGTGCAATGCTGAAGATAGACATGTAATTCATACACATATATGTGTTTGTGAAAATGATGAAATTATGCACATTGCCTGAGGAGAGCCTATGGCTTTAATAGATCTAGCCTCTCTAAGGAATACCTAGGTTTAGAGGTCAGGCAAAAAGAAATGGCAGAAAAGAGCCAACAAAAACATCTCCAGAAAAATAGAAAAAAGAGAGAAGATGTCACAGCTAGGAAGACAATAGAAAATCATGATTTTATGCTCTTTTCATAGAAATTTTCCCAGTTAGATTCAAATCTCCATCTGACACTGTATGCACTATATTCTTCCTAAAATATACTCCTATAAAAAAGTGGCTTATTCTTCCTTTAGCTGGAAGGCCAAGAAAATGTTCATCTTGGATGGCGCCTCTAGGAATGAGACAAGCAGGAACCGTGACTATCCTTGTATGATATCAGTACCAGGGTACACCCAGACAGAGAAAAGAGAAAGGTCTTGTGAACTGACTATTGCTCTTCATTTCCTTAGAAAGAGGGGATATCTCATCCACAGAATGTCAGATCCCCCACCCTGCTTCATATAACACTTACTCAACAAATACTGACTGATCAGCCACTATGTGTCTACTATTGTATTAGATTCTGGGGATCCAGCAGTAGTAGGACATACACAGTCCTTGCATTCATGGAGCTAGGTGGCTAGTGTGGGGACAACACTGACAGTCAGTTACAGCAAATCTTAAGAACAAAAGACAGGATGCTGAGGACCCACACCTGAGGACCATCTAATCTGCTTTGCAGATAAAGAATCTTGGGCTTTGGTTACCCTGTTCAATCTAAAGAATAAGGTTTATTTAGGTGAAATTCATGAAGATTGAGGAGGCTTGGGAATAGGTTCGAAGAAAGGAGGTGAAGAATATTTTGAGAGAACAGCCTATATCGAGATTCAGTTACATAGATGAGCATGGCATATCAGCTGAAATGAACATTTGAATATGGTTGGAACACAGGGAGATGCACGCTGTTGCCAAATAATGTAGTGGGAAGTTAGTAGCAGCCAAACCATAAAGGCTATTAAAAGATATATTACATTCAGAGGTAAGAGAAACACATGGATGTTCTAAGCAAGTAAATAGCAGGAACTGCATTTTAGAAAGACAATTCTTGGCTCCACGGTGGAAAATGAATCGTAAAGGAACAAAACTAGAGGCAGGGTGAATGGCTAGCGTACTCTTACAGTAATCAACATTGGAGATGCAGGACTGCATAAATAGAGAAATTTAGACAGTGAATTGATTAAAGATGGGAGGGAGGAGTCACAGATAATGGTGAGATTTCTGGCCAGGACACCTGGCAGTGAAATCTGTTTAGAATGAGGAGAAAATGTTGAGTTCATTTGGGGACATTTCAAATTTAAAGAGATTGGAGCCATATCCAAGATTCTAAATGTCATCAACATAAAGACAGTCAAACAGTGCATAATAGAAATCAAGGCAATAGATAACATCACCCAATGAGAGTCTGCAGTGAAAAGAGATGTCTCCAGAACATACCGGCACTTAAGAGACCGAAAAAGTGCTTTCTAGAGTAAAGATTTTATGCACACTTGATAGAGTGGGTGGCCCACACACTGTTTCTAGGAAGCAGAAGGTCAAAATCCTTGCACTTTGAGGTCCCCGGTTCCTGTAAGCACAGCTGGATTTCAGGGGAAAGACAGGCATGTTCATTTGTTCAACAACCTTTAGTAGTCTGGTTTAATGAGGCTGTAGAAATTTCCTGTGGGTGGATGAAATTTAAAAAACAACTCTACGTGAGTAGGAGAGGGGTATGTAAAGAACTTAGAATTTCCCTTATTTAGAAAGTAAAGGTAAGGAATTGTCAATTTGGGATCTTTTCAGTCAGCGTGTGGAAGTATCTGCTTGGGAATTCCTTTTTTTTTAGTTAATAGTGATTAAGGAACAATTAACACATTTAGGATAAAGCTTGCAAATGACTCCTGCTAGTTTATCTCAGTGTAGTTTTAATTTGCAACATTTTTATTTATCTTCCCTTTTGTCTACAACTAATCAACCATGTTTTCATTTGGTTATAAGGACAATAACTTTTATTAGCTGCTGAACTCAAAGTCTTGTAAGACACTACTTTGCAGGAGAGGAAGGAGCATCAAGCAACCCTTTAGTCCTAGGCACAGAGCTCTTCTGATGCTGCAAATTGTGGCTTGCTCACACTATAAATATTTGTTAGCTTTTCAGCTTGCATTTGGCCCTCTTACCACTGCTCTTGCCGGTTGTTTGTTTTTGTAAAATTTCTATGGTGGCTTTTTGTCCGTTTGTGTCTTTGATGTTTACAGAGTCTGTCTCTGGAGAGCTAACATAAGTGGATTTGGGTATCAGTGGAAGTTATGATTTGGCAACTCTTCTCACTATTATAATTATTTAAAATATGCCTGAAAAACTCCAAGTGCTACATGCAAAACTACAATAGTAATGTGACCCCATGTCTGAAAACTATAATTATTACACAGGCATTTGCTCTAAAAAATTGCCTAGCAAATGACAGGAGGAGCACATGGCTTTGAGGCTGTGCAGTGTACATGGCTTCTTGTGGGAAAACAGCCAACTTACGGCTTAAAAATGGAAGCTCTAAAAGAGCTTGCATCTCATCTGGTAAATTGTAGTTTTCTGGCATAGTACATTATAACCATATCTGAAGGGTCCTTTATAAACAGTAGGTATTCGATGTAATGACTAGCCCAAAGTTTACCTCACCATCTGGATTCTTAGAAAAAGGGGAAAATTGTGCTTGTGGAAATTGTTTTACTAGATATTGCAAAATATTTTAGGCTATAGGTAATTAGCATATATAGGAAAACTTCCTTAGAGCATAATCAGGATCACATTATCAATAGATTACATTGAACCACCAAAATGTGTGCTTCAGTGTTGAAAATATACATCTTGTATAGTTATCTTGTATAGCTTGAGTAGGTTATCAGCCAAGGTTTTAACATCTTTTATATATTTGTTGTTTGAATTCACTGTGAAAGTATTCCTGATCTTTACATCATTCTTCGCTTCTTCCTGGACACATGAAAGATTTCTCAGTCTGCTGTAACTATACATTACTAGTTCTGGCCAATGGCCATCAGTGGAAGTCATATATCACTTCCAGTCCAAAGCATTTAGGAGAAGTATGAGTTCTCTATACTATCTTTTCTTATATTGCAGTGATCCTGGATGTTACCAATTGAGATGGCAATATCTAAAGATGTTTGGGTTCATGTTTGTGTAGAATAGAGTTCTGCTGACCTGTACTAAACAGGTAATATGAGTGAGAAATAAACCTTTATTCCACCACTAAGGTTAAGGGCTTATTTGTTACTGCAGTACAGTAGGGCTTATTTTGAGTAATATTGGATCAAATTCTCTACTTGATTTAAACGATGGATCCAAAAAAGGGCAATTCTAAATCATGTAATTTAGGCTTTGTAGACACTCTTTAGTTTAGAGAAAACATAACTGATCATGATCCTTTTTAAAAAACTGTCTGTTGTACCTTGAGAAAACTAGATTGCAATGTGATACATTCATAAGTAGATTAAAATGTTCATCTAAAATAAGTCTCACCTTGACTTTGTTATACCTAGTCTAAATTTTTTATTTATGATCTCAAGAAATTTAACACTTGTGTACTTAACATCTAGGCAAGATAGTCCAATTATTTCATTTAGGATTATATTTCATAATCTATCTGTAAGTTTGGGTTTGAATGATGCTAGAGCCTCAAAATAGAAGAAAGTTTCAGATGGAAAATAAGGGAGTTCGCTTCTCAAGGCTGTGAAGTTTATCAAGTGGAATAAAGAGGATATTATATCTCCATAGGTTTTATGGAACAAATTGTATAATTTCATATGCAGTACTGATATGTTTTAAACTTATTTGCCATCTTCGGTTTCTTCGTGTTCCAAAAACAGAACCTTACACCTCAGGAAACTCTTTTGGTACTGACAGTTGTAAAAGTCTTTGGAAAATGAAGTCTACCTAGGAAATCTTTCCCAATTATAGCCAGATTTAAACATATAGCCTTCATATTAGAAGGAATGTCATTGTGCCAAGACATAGATCAGTTGAAGGGAAAAGGCAGAGGTAGTGTGTTATAGCAACAAGACCATGTGGTTTGTTGCCACAGATGTATGTTTGAGCAGTTGCTTCATTCCTTTGATGGTTTGAAGCCAGCCATTGACTTCTCCTCTCTTGCTATGAAAGTTCTAGATGGCATCTTCTTTCAATAGAAGTCTGTTTCATTTACACGGAAAATACGTCATTTAGTGTAGCAACCATCATCAATTATTTTAGCTAGCTCTTCTGGATAACTTGCTGCACTGTCTCCATCAGCACTTGCTATTTCACTTTGCACTTTTATGTTATAAAGACAGCCCCTTCCTTTAACCTCATAAACCAACCTCAGCTAACATCCAACTTTTTTTCCTGCAGTTTCCTTACCTTTCTCAGCCTTCACAGAATTGAAGTGTTAGGGCTGTTTTCTGGGTCAAGCTCTGGCTTAAAGGAATGTTATAGTTGGTTTGATCATTTATCCAGACCATAAAAACTTTCTCTATGTCGGCAACAAGGCCGTTTCTCTTTCTTATCATTTATGTGTTCACTGGAGTAGCTCTTTTAATTTCCTTCAAGATTTTTTCCTTTGCATGAACATCTTGGTTGTTTGGTGCAAGAGGCCTAGCTGTTGTTCTGTCTTGTCTTCCGACATATCTTCCTCATTGAGCTTAATCATTTCTAGCTTTTGATTTAAACTGAGAGACTTGCGACTCTACCTTTCACTTGAACACATATGGACCATTGTAGGGTCATTACCTGACCTATTTTCAATACTGCTATGTCTCAGGGATTAGAGAAGTCCTAGAAAAGAAAGAGAGAGAGAGAGGGAGGGGGAGAGAGAGAGAGAAAGAGAGATGGGGAAACAGCTGCTCAGCAGAGCAGTCACAATACACACAGCATTTATTAAGTTCACCATCTTACATGAGTGTGGTCCATGGTGCCCTAAAACAATTACAATAGTAATGTCAAAAATCACAGATCATCAAAACAGATAATAATGAAAAATTTGAAATATTGCTAAAATTACTAAAATGTGACTCTGAGATAGAACATGATCACACGCTCTTAGAAAAATGGTGACGACAGACTTGCTTTGAAGCAGGGTTGCCATAGACCTTCAATTTGTAAAAACACACAATATCTGCAAAGTGCAATAAAATGAAGTATGTTTGTACCTAATATTCTTAAGAAATGACTGTAGAAATGCCGATATCTAAAAACTTGGGCCTTCAATATTCTCTGAGGGTCTAACAATTAGACACAACCATTTTAACCAGAGAACTGGAATTCGGTTTAAATGTCAAATTTTCCAAAATACCCTACTTGACTGTGACTTCCTACTATCCTCCATAGCAGCTAAACTACAAAAGCAGCATAACACTGGAGCATGCAGGTTCAACTTAACAAGAATCAACTTGTACTTGTCATTCTTCTAATTCAGGTTGTTCATTCTTCTAATTCAGGTTGTTCTAGAAACGAGCTGTACCATCTAATCACTTGGGGAGATGTTTCAAACATTTCCAAAGCTGGGGTCCGATCCCAGAGTAATCAATCCGAATATCTAGGGGTGAAGCCTAGGCATGGGTCCCTGTAAATTCCTCTCAGGAGATTCTTATATGCAACCAAGGATGAGAAACATCACAACTTGAAGTTCTGTTAATGGTGATATAGTGAGTTAAAGAGTTTCAAAGATTCCATTTACTTTGTAAGCAAAAGTTAAACATACCTATAATTTTCTTTGTGAAACCAATTTGCAATTGCACATTGTTAAATAACCTTTAGTGAAATTACTATTTTTTTTGTTGGTAATATGTATTGAGGGCTTTTCAAATATCAGCAACTTCCCTAAGTACTCTATGTGCATTATTTCATCTAATTTTTATGGTGGCCCTTGGAGGTAGCACTATGATTATCTCCATTATATAGATGAGATAAGTCTGTCAAAAATAAATGTGAATTGACTTATCTGGGATGGTGCAGTAGTTTTCAGGGTAGATCCGTGAACCTAGAGACTCAAAGGGTCTTTCTACTCTGTTTTAACCTGACAGGTGTGTGTCTTCCATAGTGAGCTGACTTTATTATAACTTCATGTTGTGTAGTCATGGAGGGATTTATGACCTGATGATTCGGGACATGAACTTCGAGAGTATGTGGTGCTGCCCTTATCATACCAGTTCTGTTTCTAGCTCCTTGTTCCTTCCCTTGGGTAACATATAGTGATAAACTGATAGTCTCAGTCACTTGGCTCTGAGAAGCCTCTTCCGTGATGGTGTCTAACTCATTTTGTATCCTAAGGGGTAGATCTGTGTTTGCATATAGTAGGCTCTCAATAAATGAACAAATATGTAGTAAAGAGAACTAGCTACTTTGGGTGAATATCCTAAGCCTGGCTCATTCCTAGGGAAGCAATCAAGAAAGAGTTTCTCCTTCTTGGAATAGAGTTTACCTCAACCTCCCACCTTGAAAATCCAACAACCGGTTCCAGGCAATTCCCCAACCTCTGATGTTAAAAAGACTGGAGACAACCAGATCAAACAAAAGGATATCAATAGCAATCATAATACTCTGGGCATTAATTAAAAACAAATAGCATTAAACCAAAAGGTCAGAGTTGCAAAGTGGTGCTGGAGGATGCTGCTCTTTTGTCAGTTGGGCAGCACAGCAAATGGAGCACCAAGAAAAGGAACAGGTTGTGATGTTAAGAAAGCTGCTCTGATGTCCACAAATAGATGAGTCCAGCCAGGCACCCTGAAACCAGGGCCTCTGCTGATTGTACCTTCCATTGTAGCCTGGGGGCATTTTGTTTTACAAAATAAGTTGGGAGAGGTTTAATTTGATATACTTAGCAATAATAAAAGCTACCCATATATTTAGTGCTTACTGTGAGACAAGGCTTTTACTGGGTGTTTTATATGCACTGACTCACTTATTTCCTTGCAGAAAATCAATCTGTTATAATTGTCCTTATTTGATGAATGAAGGGATTGAGACTTAACCTTCTCAGTAATGCCCAAGCAAAGAAGTGATGGAACCAGAGTTTGAATCCCAATTGTCTGATGTGTGAAACCAGGGATGTGGCCACTAAACTCTCGCCCCCTTCATTAGTGCATGTAAGTGCCTTGGCTTGGCCGGAAAGAGTAAGTGACCCGATGTACAGCAAACCAAGGTCTGGCCCCAGTTTTTCCACCCTTCTGTAAGAGCCTCCTGCACCATTTTTCACTTTGATAAGGGCAAAGCTGGGTAGTATAGGATTCAAAATAAATATTTATGATTGTTCTCTGGTCTTCAGAGAGAGAATTCCTGCTCTTTTTAAATTCTTTAATTCAGAATTTTCAACAGACTTTAAATATATGTACAATTCCAGGCAGGCCAAAGTTGCACAGGTATTCAAAGGCCAGCCATGGATAAAGGTGTGGCAGGTACCTTCCTGGAAGCCAACAGGCCAAACTCATTGCTGGGCAGAGGGATTCCCACATGGTGCCATAGCAAACAGCTTTGAACATTGATGGGTCTAAGGAAAGAGAGACCATGGCTAATCCTGGCACCTCTCCCAATATAGTACCTCCTTCCCTGACATTCCTGGCTGCCTCTATTCAGTCACACATCTTTTCTTTTTTTGTTTATTTTTTTGAAAATTGTAGTAAAATACTCCTGTGCTTCTGTTTCCATGTGGAAGCTAATGCTGCATTAGAAAGAATCTTTAATTGAGAAGAGGGAATGGCAATCTTCATCTATGTCGACTCCTACCATTCTGCTTTGTTGGATGGGTTTCTGCTCTGGGAGGAACATCTTTGGCAAAGATAGGATAATCAAGTTGCCCCTTTGTTTTTTTAGCTCCATTTCAACAGAACAGATAATCTTCAGAGAACAAATAAAATGCTGTGTATGTTCTGATACAAGGCATGGGAAACACACCAACTTTGCTTTCACGACAAGTTGAAGATCTTCATCTGCCAAGTTGATTGGTGCCAAAAGCAGGTTTCTGGTTTCTTGCCAGAGATCCTCATAGGAGCTGACACAAGCCAAAGTAATAAATTCATGGCATCGGCTCTGTATCTCTGCGTTGACATCTTGCTGAGTGGAATGTGGAGGGATGAGAAGGCACAGGGGAGCTCAAGTTGGTCTGAACTACACAAGAGCCTTTGCCATAAAAATCAAACCAGATCCTTGTTGAGAGTTGAAATCACTGGTCAAATTCCCTTCCTGTTTTCCTTTTCGTGTACTTTGTTTTGTTTGCCTGATCCTTTCACTTCATGGTTCTTGTGGAATCGGAAGTAAAGCAATACCACAGAAGAAAGTGAACCCAGCCTGTGGCGTCCCTGATTGAGCCAAACCCAAGAAACATTGGAAATCTCCCTTGCCAGCTCAAGTTTGTGAGATTTCCAGCCTGATAGCCAGACCAAAGAGGTTTGGAGTGACGTGTGCGCCTTCTCAGCATGAAGCCTTTGCAGAGTTTGTGTTTATTATTTCACTCATCTGTCAGCGACATTGATTTTTGGGGTTAACCTTTCTTTTTTTTCAAAACTGTTAAGTAAATATACTTCCAATAATCCAAGAGATATAGCATTACAAAGTGTGGAATATTATACTAGTTCTTTTCCCTCTAATAGATATGGAAGTTCAATCATAATCAGTCTATATTTGAGATCCCATCTTTGTTAAATATCCTCAGACTGATAAAAGTACCAGGGGGTAAGGATGTGTTAAGGTCAGTTTTAGTGGTTTGTTAGTAAATATTTAGCAACCATGTCTTCCCTAATATAAAGCCCTGATATCGCCGATTCTAAGCTACCAAGAGGTTATCACTGACCACACAATTGGCAAGAGATGTGCATAATAGGCTCTTACCAGGTACTTTGAGCTGGCTTCAGCACACTGTTCACATTGCCCCTGGCTTTGTGTGGCTGATACACAGATACATAGGTTCCTTTCCCCTCTCGGCAGACACATGGGGAGAGCTAGAACATCATGACTCTATGCAGCCTACATATTGTCTGTGAGATCACTTACAAACACAGTGGTCTCTTGGTTATCAGTTGCAGTTTACAGAAAATTAAAGGAAAATTAAAATATATGCTTTTACTCCTTACCTTGGATAACTATGAAAAAGCTGAGTAAACATTTCCAGTTTAGAGCAGTGAAAGTGAACCATGTAAAGTTAAAACAGGGCTAACTTATGGTTTGTTCCCTAGTGCAGAGGGTAGGAGAAATAATAACTCTTAGATGTCGGTAACTCCTATGGCCACACATGTGTTATACACCCCAAATTTAGGCCAAACTATGTACTTAGTGGCAATTGTCTTTACTACTATGTAAAATAAACTTACTAAATCCTGACCTAATAATATTTCAGCCCTATTAGCCACAAGCCTGCAACATTTCTTCTTACCATCTGAAGTTTCTTTTTTTTTTTTTTTTTAACCACTAAATAATTTATTTATTTACTAAGTCATTTATTTATTTCATTGAGTTATATTTCTAATTTTCCAAACTTATATATGTTTTTAGTTGATTAGTGGCATTGTGGTCACAGAATATGATATCAAATTTGTTAAGCCTTTTTTTCTCATTCCATTTGGTAGGGAGGTTGTTTTGTTGTTATGCACTTTACCTCTCTTTTTTGTGGTTACCTTAGAAAATTTAACTTTCTTTCTTTTGCTTCTTTCTTTTTTTTTTTTTTTTTTTTTTAATTTATTTATTATTATTATACTGTAAGTTGTAGGGTACATGTGCATAACGTGCAGGTTTGTTACATATGTATACTTGTGCCTTGTTGGTGTGCTGCACCCATCAACTCGTCATTTACATCAGGTATAACTCCCAATGCAATCCCTCCCCCCGCCCCCCTCCCCATGATAGGCCCCGGTGTGTGATGTTCCCCTTCCCGAGTCCAAGTGATCTCATTGTTCAGTTCCCACCTATGAGTGAGAACATGCGGTGTTTGGTTTTCTGTTCTTGTGATAGTTTGCTAAGAATGATGGATTCCAGCTGCATCCATGTCCCTACAAAGGACACAAACTTATCCTTTTTTATGGCTGCATAGTATTCCATGGTGTATATATGCCACATTTTCTTAATCCAATCTGTCACTGATGGACATTTGGGTTGATTCCAAGTCTTCGCTATTGTGAATAGTGCTGCAATAAACATACGTGTGCATGTGTCTTTATAGCAGCATAATTTATAATCCTTTGGGTATATACCCAGTAATGGGATGGCTGGGTCATATGGTACATCTAGTTCTAGATCCTTGAGGAATCGCCATACTGTTTTCCATAATGGTTGAACTAGTTTACAATCCCACCAACAGTGTAAAAGTGTTCCTATTTCTCCACATCCTCTCCAGCACCTGTTGTTTCCTGACTTTTGAATGATCGCCATTCTAACTGGTGTGAGATGGTATCTCATTGTGGTTTTGATTTGCATTTCTCTGATGGCCAGTGATGATGAGCATTTTTTCATGTGTTTGTTGGCTGTATGAATGTCTTCTTTTGAGAAATGTCTATTCATATCCTTTGCCCACTTTTTGATGGGGTTGTTTGTTTTTTTCTTGTAAAGAACATACCATGCTCATGGATAGGAAGAATCAATATCGTGAAAATGGCCATACTGCCCAAGGTAATTTATAGATTCAATGCCATCCCCATCAAGCTACCAATGAGTTTCTTCACAGAATTGGAAAATACTGCTTTAAAGTTCATATGGAACCAAAAAAGAGCCCGCATCTCCAAGACAATCCTAAGTCAAAAGAACAAAGCTGGAGGCATCACGCTACCTGACTTCAAACTATACTACAAGGCTACAGTAACCAAAACAGCATGGTACTGGTACCAAAACAGAGATATAGACCAATGGAACAGAACAGAGTCCTCAGAAATAATACCACACATCTACAGCCATCTGATCTTTGACAAACCTGAGAGAAACAAGAAATGGGGAAAGGATTCCCTATTTAATAAATGGTGCTGGGAAAATTGGCTAGCCATAAGTAGAAAGCTGAAACTGGATCCTTTCCTTACTCCTTATACGAAAATTAATTCAAGATGGATTAGAGACTTAAATGTTAGACCTAATACCATAAAAATCCTAGAGGAAAATCTAGGTAGTACCATTCAGGACATAGGCATGGGCAAAGACTTCATGTCTAAAACACCAAAAGCAACGGCAGCAAAAGCCAAAATTGACAAATGGGATCTAATTAAACTAAAGAGCTTCTGCACAGCAAAAGAAACTACCATCAGAGTGAACAGGCAACCTACAGAATGGGAGAAAATTTTTGCAATCTACTCATCTGACAAAGGGCTAATATCCAGAACCTACAAAGAACCATCTGAAGTTTCTTGAAGTGGAAAAAATGAATGTTATGATCCATCTCTTAGCAATAGTCCTGTATTACCAACCTGCTATGCCAGATAATATTCCTGCCTCTTAATGTATTATCCCTAATCCTGGTTCAACCATGTAAGGTAAAGATTATCTTCATTTTATAAATAAAACTGAACCCAGAGAAATTAAGTTGCAAAAGTTCACACTAATAATTAGAATAGGGCTGGAGTTTACAGGCAGGTTTCTCTGAATAAAGCCTCTTAGTGTCTTTCCAAAAAGGTGCTGTCTGTTGTGAAGAGAAAAGTTAAAGTACGTTTATTTGTATAAAGTGCTCCTTTAAGCCAAACTCTAGGTCAAGAACAAAGATGCCAGTCCTTGCCGTGTTTCTGGCAGCCTTTTACAAAATAATCAAGTCCAGAGGGGAGGAATTCAAAAGAGTTCTGAGTCAGTGGAGGTTGCTCATTGAGGGGCTCGAGCCCACTGATGCACTGAGCAATTAGAGCCTCTCCACCCCAGCAGCTTCTGGAAGGCGGGGCCTGCTACTGATATACTGAGGCCCAGTGGCAGAGTAATATGAGAAGGAAGTAGTGCCATTAATCTGGAGCCAGGTTTGGTCTGAAAAGTACAGTATTGCATACCTCAGAGTCAATGACTCATCACTTATACTGAGGGGAGGCGAGGCTGTGTATTTTCAGCTCTAGGGGAAGCACACAGGCTTGTGGAGTGGCCGTGAGTCTCTATGAGCACTCCAAGTACTATCTACATTGAGTGATGACTCGGTGACATTAAATAAAGGCAAATGATTATGACTTCTGCTGCCTAATTTTTTTCAATTACCATTTATTAGAGGTCAGTCTACCTGATGTGAGAGGAAGAGCTTATTTTTGTGGATGTCTTCTTTGAGTGACAGGTAAAGAAACTCTTGTTCTGCTGAACACAATTTAGTAAATGTGGGGGGTAGAAAGAAATCTGAACAAGGACTCACCTTTAGAACTCACATGTAGTGTTATCACTAATGTATTATTTTGGACAAGTGACATAGTTTGAGTTTTTACTTCATCTTTAAACTAGAATTAGTATTACTTATCATGGTAATCTAATAAGACATAAATTAGTTACTGTATATTCAAGTACTTTAAAATTACTGAAAGCTATGAAACAAAATTGACATATTAATTTAATATGTGCTAGGTTCTTATACACTATGAAGATATATATCATAATCTCTGACATCAAGGACCTGACAATTTTGTTAAAAAGAAAGAATCCAAATATTTTAAATGTTAAATGACATAAGTGATAAATAGTATCCAATTACTAGACATGTCAGGTGGTAGTGTGTAATTAATTTCCAGATGAAATTAATTGCCTCTGACAATTCTCATAGAAGTTCAGAGGAAGACAAAAGAAATCAATGAATTATAAACCATTTTTAAAACAGGAAGAATTTGAGTAGGTTCTAGGAAGAGAGAAAAACATTGATAGGTGAAGGGCAATCCAAAATGTGTGAGACAGGTGCTAGGGACTGAATTATGTTCCACTCAAATTTATTTGATGAAGCCCTAACTCCCCTCATCTCCATGCAACTGTATTGGAGATAGGGCCTGTATTGGAACTGGGAGGTGATTATGGTTAAATGGGGGCCCTGATATATTAGAATTGTCCTCATAGAAGAGGAAGAGACACTAGAGGTCCTATTTTCCTGTGAGGACACAGTAAGAAGGCAGCCATTTGTAAGTCAGGAAGAGAGCTCTCACCAGAAATCAAATTCTGCCAGAACCTTGATCTTGAACTTCCCAGCCTCCAGAACTGTGAGAAAATAAAAGTTTGTTGTTCAAGTCACGCAGTCTATGGTATTTTGTTATGGCAACCCTACCTGACTAAGACAATGGGAACCTTGCAAATAAAAGAGAGGATGAAGGGATGTGCAATACTCTTACAAATATTTTTATTGACATTTTGACCAGTAAAAGTAGATAGCATTTGAGTTGAACATTTAGAAAACTATAGGGTGAAGAAGACAGAGAATAAATCAAGGCCAACTTGATAATGATGTTGAATGCAACTAAGAAGTTAATACTTTATTCTAAAGAAAATCTGAATGCACCTTAGGTTTTTGAATAGGAGAATTATGAAGCAGCACTTCAGTAAGAATGTTTCTATAGGAGTAGGAGAGAGAAATTTTTAAGTGCAGAGAGACAAATTAGAAGGCTGTTGCAACAATACTTTGACAGTTTAATGCTAGGTAAAAGATCATTTTCAATTTATATCAAAAGTGAGCTTTGTAGCTTGTAACATTTTTGCCTTTCTGCCAAGAAACTCAACAAACGCAACAATTAGCTCCATTTTTGCATTTGTTTCTCACAGCTTCTCTCTTTTTGAACAGCTCTATTAATTAATTCAATGAATGTGTATTAAAACTTTCTACATGTCAACCTCTATTCTAGGTAAGCAAAATAGCCTGCTTCTATTAGCTTATATTCCAACAAAGAGAGACAATAAGCATAATAAAAAGTAAGCTATATCATATATTAAAAGTATATAAAATTATATACCATATAATAGATTCCCTATAACATGAGTTATATATCATATAACTATAATATACCTCTAATATCTATTCCAGAGCTTTTTCATACTTTCTATGAAAAAGTAGAGCAAGATAAAGGGAGTTAGGTAGTGCAAGGAGTAGTTTACAATTAAAATATTTTAAAATGGTCATCAGGGTAGGCCTTACTGAAAAGGTAACATCTAAGCCAAGACTTATACTTTCATCTCATATTGTAAGTCGAAATGAACATTCTTTTTAAAGATGAAGGTTTTAAATAATACGTAAAAGGAAGATTTCTGTAGGTGAGCATACATTGATAAAGGTCTACACCAGTGTTAAGTGGCAGTGAAAAGAGATCAATATAAGAAAAATTGTTAAAAATTACTGGCAGCTAAATGACTAATTTATCCTTCTTTTTTCTTGCTCTCCATATTTAGAAAGGTGGCTGAGGTTTCAGACTTTGATGAATGAGAGACGTACAGCTTCATTAGCTGTACTTCATTAGGTGAATGATGGTAGTGTAATGGTGAAATCTATGACCCCTGCTGAAACCAACTCAAAAGAACAACAACAACAACAACAAGAAACATACAAAAAGAGAATTCTATTTGCAGTGAACATGGAAAATAGCTACTTCTCCAAACCACGATCTGTAAAGAGTATGCCAAATACTCTGTAATTCAGATAAATTGAAAAAGGTTGCCAAAAGCCAAAATAAACAAACAGCTTCACATCTTCAGTAAGGTATAGAATTCTCTAAAAGTGAGAGTCCTAAGGGAGTGTAGGTGGCCTGAAGTAATAAACATCCCTGTGGGATGTAGATTTCTTTTAAATCTTTGCTTCCGAATGGGAGAAATGATCTGAATGTGAAGTAAAGGTAACAAGAAACAGAAAATACTAGCTCCCGATCAACATCAATTAAGCATAAATAACATAAATTCAATAGCCTAGCAGAAATAAAACACAGTGCTTAATTTTGAACTATGCAACCTGCCTGGATAATCTGTTCACTTCAGTAGAAATGTGCCTTCTAGGCACAGGATGAAAAGGATAAGATGACGAAGAGTTTGTGGAAACACATCTTATTTAAAATTGCCTGCAGCTCCAGATTACTTCTCCTGCTATTCTGTAAATTATTCTTGAGCAAATCGTAGAAATAGAGTTACATCCATTTAAAAATGAGTAATAGGACTTTCACTTCTGGCCAATGTTGAGCTCATATACTTTGCCCATTGTGTTAATATTTTAGGTGGGAGGATAAAACCACGGACAAAGTATATGATAAAATTATTTTCAAGCTATTAGACATTAGGCAACGAAACATACTGATCACTGAGGGCCAGAAAACAAACAGGGGGAGCCCTACAATTGTCTCAGTCTGTTGCCTAAAAATGTTTACAGTTTTTAGACAGTGGCCTAGGCAAGGAGTACCTAGGCAGAATTTTCTCATTTCTCTGGACTGAGGAGACAGGGCTGAAAGTCTAGGGAGGTCAAGGAAGCTAGAGTTTCCAGGGCAAAGGACAACAGACAGAAGAATCTGAAAGAGAGAATTCCAGATATTTTTAGAATGCTTCTCTCAAGTCATCAGCTGAGTACTTATCTGCACATTCGTTTAAAGAAACTACCTAAGGCCAAGAAAAGAGCCATCCAAAAGGATTAAGAGGAGTATTATTTGGAGCTCCCATATGGCTTTGAATATTTCCTGTTCTCACGAGAGTGCCAAATTTCATAATTCACTGCATTAGTAGAGCACTCAGAAGGGTTTTACCACTTTAGTGGGGAAAAATTAAGACGAGACTATTGCTATTATCCTTTTTGCTAAAGCTTAAAATCAAGACATGAAAGGATCAAATTATCTGGAAATAGCTGTGTCCCAGAACAAAGTTTAAGAATATTTAAAGGATACAAATACATCAGGACTCAGTAAGGTACAATTTGCAATATTTATTATCCAGTTAAAAATTAGAATGTCTGAGAAGCAGGAAAATCTGACCCATAATGAGAAGTAAAATCAGTCAATAGAAACTGAGTTAAGAATCATAGATTTAATAGAAAAAGATATAAAAACCATTATTATAAGTATTTCATACATCATATTAGATTGATGCAAAAGCAACTGCGGTTTTGCCATTACTTTCAATGGCAAAAATCAAAATTACTTTTGCACCAACATAATAGAAGCTAGAGGGAAGATAGAAATGTTAAATAGAGGCTTAGAAAATACAGAAACTAACAAAAATCAAACTTCTGAATGAGAAAATGACAATGTCTGAGATTAAAATATACAAAATAGGATTAACATCTGTTTGAAAACTCACAGATATTAAGATTCATAAACTTGAAGACATAGCAATAGGAACAATTTCAAATGAAACACGAAGAATAAAAAATAATTAACAAAGGAAAAGGAAAGGAAGAGAAAAAAAGGGAGACAGAAATAAGAAAAAGAAGGAGAAAGAAGTATTGAGTTATGGGACAATTTTAACAGCTTAATATATGCATAACTGCAGTCCCTAAGAGAAAAGAGAGATGAAAAAGTGGATGGAAAAATATTTAAATAATACTAGTTGAAAATTTTCCAAGTTGGATAAAAACTATAAGCCCACAGATCTAAGAAGTTTAATAAACTCCAAGCACTGGAAACATAAAAAAAAAACAAAAAAAAACAAAAAAAAAAACCACTACACCAAGACATGTCAAATTGATGAAAACGAGTGGTAAAGGAAAAATCTTAAAGGAAGCCACAGGGAAAAAAGACATATACATAGAAGAAAAGATAAGGAAGACAGCAGACTTCTTGTGAGAAATAATGCAAGCCAGAAGAATGTGGATCAATATGATTTACTGAAAAATCAAACCAAATAAAACGAATGACAACAAAAAAGAAATAAGAAACCCCTAACCAATCTGTCAACCTATAATTTTATAACCAACCAAAATAGCTTTCAAAAATAAGGTCAAAACAAAAATATTTTCAGATATAAAAAAGCTGAAATTACTCAATGCCTGAAAACTCTTATGAAAACAAATATTAAAGGAAGTCCTTTAAGCAGAAAAAAAAATGCTTGCAGATATAAATCTTGATTTATGCAAATGAAAAATCCATCAAAACAGGTCACTACTAAGGGTAATATATATATATTTTTTTCTTACTGAGATCTCTTTAACAGTTAATCAACTGTTAAAACCAAAATAAAAACAAAGTATCATGGTGTTTATACCATTTGTAGAATTAAATATAGGGAAATAATGGCACAAATTTCAAATTAAAGCAAGGGGATGCTACTACACACCTATTAGAATGGCTAAAATGCAAAAAGCTGGCAATAGTAAATGTTAGTGAGGAAGCACAGCAGATGGAAATCTATTCATTGCAGGAAGAATGCAAAGTGCTACAACCATATTGGAAGACAATTTCACAGCCTATTAAAAACTAAACGTTAAAAAACCCAGTTGATTTGGAAACCCATGATCACACAAAAACCTGCATGTAAATGTTGATAACAGCTTTATTTATAATCAACAAAACTGGGAGAAACCAAGATGTCCTTCAATTAGTGAATGGATAAAGTGTGATATTTCCACACAATGGAATATTATTCAGAAATCAAAAAAGATGAGCTATCCAGCCAAGAAGACATATGGAGAAAACTTAGTGTATATTGCTAAGTGAAAGAAGCCAGTATGAAAAAGTGACATATTGTATAATTCCAATTATGTGATGCATATAATAAAATATAATATTATAGAAAACTCAAAACTATAGAGAAAGAAAAATGATCATTGGTTGCCAGGAGTCAGGGGAGAGGAGAAAGGGAAGAATAAGTGAAGCTCAGGAGATTTGGGGGCAGTAAAATTATTCTGTATAGTACTACAATTATAAATATAAATCATTATATATTTTTCTAATCCTACATAATTATAATTAACCTTAATATATACACATTTAAAAGTTTCTTTTAGGAGTTTAGGGGATTCAGGAAGGAATTCAAATGGTGCCAACAAAATCTAACTGTTTTACAAATGTATGAAACAACCTCACTTAGAGAATGAGGGGAAAATATGCTAATCTAACTATCTGTGGAAATGAGTACAGTCTGTAGGACTAAAGTCAAAAGGAACTGCTCATGAATATTCAACTTGATAAAGAAGTTTTCCATAAGAGTAGGGGTTAACAATCCTGATACTGCTCTACATGTATAATGAAATGGGACAAGTAAGTAAATAAATGGCAAATGGCGAGATCTGGGTTTCTCATTGCAGAGTGGGAAGTTATAGGTAAGCAATGGAAGAGGCTGAATGATGTCTATGGCAGTGGATTCAAGTTGGAGACATCAGTGTGAACTCATGTTTAGCTTACTGTATTAGTCTGTTTTTGCACTACTGAAAAGATATATCTGAGACTGGGTAATTTATACAGAAAAGAGGTTTAATTGACTCACAGTTCTGCATAGCTGGGGAGGTCTCAGCAAACTTACAATCATGGCAAAAGTGGAAGAGGCATGTCTTTCATAGCAGCAGGTGAGAGAAAGTGAGCAAGAGCAGGGAAAACTGTCTTATAAAGCCATCAGATCTCATGAGACCTCACTGTCATGAGAACAGCATGAGGAAAACTACATGGGTATTACAGAGATTACAATTCAAGATGAGATTTGTGTGAAGATACAAAGCCGAACCATGTCACTTACTATAGATGTATATATATGGTTACATACAGAAATATTTGTAGATATGTGTATATACACATATTTGTATAAACACATTTTTTTGCTCTGTCAGCTGAGAAGACCTAAAAGAAGTGACATCCCAATAGCAAAGAGTACACTTATTAACTGATCTTAGTCTCTTATAATATTTTCTTTTTTTTTTTTTTTTTTTTTGAGACAGAGTCTCACTGTGTCACCCACGCTGGAGTGCTGTGGTGCGATCTCGACTCACTGCAAGCTCCGCCTCCTGGGTTCACGCCATTCTCCTGCAGCCTCCCGAGTAGCTGGGACCACAGGCACCTGCCACCACACTGGGCTAATTTTCTATATTTTGAGTAGAGACAGGGTTTCACAGTGTTAGCCAGGATGGTCTCGTTCTCCGGACCAGATCTCGTGATCTGCCCGCCTTGGCCTCCCAAAGTGCTGGGATTACTTGTAGGCATGAGCCACTGCACCCAGCCTCTCATACTATTTTCTGATAAAATAAACCAGGGCTTTATGGAGAAATGGCTGATTCTATTATAAAGCTGACTACATACAAGATGATCCTGGAGCATTGTGTAATGCCAGAAAGTAAGGACATGCTAAAAAAAAAAAAAAAAATCACACACACTGATGAGGTATGTCAAAGAAACCCAGAAGACAACTGAAAGAGTTTGCACTGGCCAAAGAACTTGAAGAACAAAATACATAAGAAGAAGAACTCGACCAACAAGTACTGGATTATTGCCAAAAGTATAAAATAAGTATCCATGAGTCCATACTAATACAAGTGAATACAATGACAAATGGAAGAGAAGAGACAAATCTCCCCTGCAGATGAGTTCCAAATAATTTACTGTCCAACTAGCAAGCTCCCCACTCCTTAGGTGTGGGCTCACAGAGTGACTTTCTTCCAAAGTGTACAGTATGGAAAGGAGGAAAAATGGAGTAAATAAACTTTATAGTAAATAAACTTCACAATCATCATTAATATCCTACATTCATACGAAATATTTTCTGTAACTAATAAATCAATATTGATATATTATTAATAAAGTCGATAGTTTGTATATCTGTAGTTTTTAAACTCACACACTATCCAGAATTCCAGGTGATCAAGGCCAATGTCAATACTCACAAATCATAATGACAATATGTTGATATAATATAATGAAAATGGCACTATACCTATGTGATCCTTGTCCTAATAACCTGTAACTCCAGTTTCATCACGTGAAGAACATTAGACAAACTGCAATAGACTACCCTCCTATATAGAAAACATTCTACAAAATATCTTCCCATTCTACAAAACATCTGGCCAGCAGTCCTCAACACTGTCAAGATCATCAAAAACAAGAAAAATCTAAGAAACTACAACAACCAAGAGAAGCCGAAGGAAGCATGACAACTAAATGTGATGTGAAATTCCAGGTAGCACATTAGTTAAAAACTAAATAAACACAAGTTATAGAACTTAGTTAGTAGTAATGTATGAATATTGGTTCATTAATTATAGAAAATGTCTCATATGAATATAAGATGTTAATGATAGGGGAAATTGGATGCAGGGTATTAAAAAGTCTATACTCACTTTTTAATTTTCTGTAAATCTAAAATGGTTCTTTACAAGTCTACTAAAAAAGGAAAAAAATTAATAGCATAAAGCATAGAAAAAGAGAAGGAATGCATATAATTATAAGGTTCTTATATGTGAGTGATATAAAATAACTTGAATATATGCAGTGGTCAGTTATAGGTGTACACTATAAATCCAAAATGACCCACTAAAATAAAAGACTTACAAGTAATCAATCAATCAGCCAAGGAGATCAAATGTAATCATTAAAAGAAAAAATCAAGCGCTACTAAGGCACAGAGAGGAATACATGGACAACACATGGACAATAGGTCACAAAATAGCAAGGTGATACATTTGAAATAAACCATATTGAAATTACATTAAATGTAAATGTCTCAACAACTGATTTAAAAGGCATAGATTGCAGATTAGGCAAAAAGCCAAGCTCTGAGTACATGCTCCTTACAAGAGAAACTTTAAAATACAAAGATGGTAAGTTAAAAGTGAAAGTTGGAAAAAGGTATGTTATGCTGACCCTAAATTTAACAAATGCCAGGATGGTAATATTCATATCAGATAAAGTAGCTTCCAGAAGAAAGAAAATTACCAGTGGTAAAAAGGATCCTTTCATAATGACAAAGCAGTCAGTTCATCAAGAGGATATAACAATGCTAAAATGTTCATGGATTTAGTAACAGAGCTTCAAAACATATTAAGAAAAAAAAAAGAAAACTTTCAGTCAATAATTTTTGGCTACTTTTTCAGCCTTATCCATTTTCTGCTCTCCTTTTGAATTCTGATGGTATGAATATAAAAATTTTCATTATAGTACCATATGTCCTGGAAGTGCTGTTCAGTATCTTTTCCATTTTCTCTCTTTGTTTAGATTGAGTAATTTCTATTCTATTTTACAGTTCACTGATTCTTTGTGTTTGGTTCCCTCCATTCTGCTTTTCAGACCATTCACTCAGCTTTTAATTTTGGTTATTGTGTTTTCTAATCCTAAAATTTCTATTTTACTGAGCCTTAAAGTATAGAGAAAAAATTACACATATTCTCCTTTCAAATTCACACACAATACTTGCATGAATAGTTCTGGGACAGTGGTTCTTACAATGCGATTCCAGACTAACAGAAACAGCATCAACGGAAACTTCTTAGACATTCATATATCAGGCCCCAGATATGACTTACGGAGTCAGCAGCTTTGAGGTTGGATCCTAATGATCTGTGTTTTAACAAGCCCCCAGGTGATTCTGATGTATGCTAAAGTTTACATCCATTCTCCTGAAAAAATTGATACAAATATCTTCTTCCATGCTTCTTCCTACTCGTCCCAACACACACATAAACACACACACGCACACACACACACACACACACACAGAAGGAAAGAGAGAGACTTGTCATGGCTTCTACTAAACCTTAAATAAGTCCATTTAATTGCCAACCAGGAGAGACCTTGCAGGAACTAGGACACAGGATACAGCTAGAGGAAGCCTCCTATGGAACCAAAAGCTGATCTGGCTCATCTATAATATGAGCAAATATTATATTGACAAATAGAAAAGCTTTATTCTTTGCTCACCTGCATTATTAGTAGTGCTACCATATTATTAACAATATTGGCATTTTGAAAGGTTGAATAAAAATCACCTCCTCTTCCCTTGGCTGCTTCCTGCTCCCAGGTTCTGTCCAATGTGAGAAATGTGACAACAGCATGAGAACATGGAACACCAAAATCAACTATGAAAGAGAGCTAGCCCAGTGTGAGAATGAAAGTGAAAGTATGCTTGTTCCTACCCTACCCTCCCATATAGACCGCCCACCTGAGTGAAAATTCTAGTACACAGAGCAGACCCACTTACCTAGGTCTCCACCTCCCCTTGGTCTTTGTGAGAAAGAAGAAGAAAAAGATCCAATCTCTGTGTTGGGGATCGTTGCTGGATCAGACCCTCCCAGGTGAAGAACATAAAGCAGTGGCTATTGCTCCCTAAGTAGGGAATAGCACTTCACACCATGGGCAGGGGACAAGGGTGTGGCACAGGGCTCAGAGTGAGTGGGGAACATGAGCCTTATGGAAACCAAAGGACCCTTGAAAACAGTAATAGTCATTGCTGACATTCATTAATAGCTTACTATGAGTAAGTTACTCTTTTTTGTGCTTTATATATATTTACTTTTTAATTTTAACCTTTTTTAGATAGAGTCTCACTCTGTCATCCAGGCTGGAGTACAGTGGCACGATCTCAGCAACCTCCCCATTTTGGGTTCAAGCGATTCTCCCACCTCAGCCTCCTGAGTAGCTGGGAGGGATTACAGGCATGTGTCACCATGCCCAGCTAATTTTCATATTTTTAGTAGAGATAGGTTTTGCCAAATTGCCTGGGCTAGTCTCAAACTCCTGGCTTCAAATGATCTGCCTGCCTGAGCCTCCCAAAGTGCTGGGATGATAGGCGTGAGCCCCTGCACCCAGCCCTATATTTACTTTTAAAATGCTTATTTAAAAATCTATTGGGTGAATGTATCATTAAATCCATTTTGCAAATGGGGAGACTGAAAATAGGAAGTTAGAAATAGTTCCTGCACAGGGTTAGAAGCAGAACTACTGAACAAATTTTAACAGTCTCAACTTTTATAGCAAGTTGAAGGATATAAATTACCTTACGTAAATGATGGAAACAAACAAAATAAGTTTCTTATTAACGACAAGTGCCAATTTGAAAAATCTGCAGAAAACGAAATTAATAGTTTGATTCAATGTGGAATAAACTTTTACTTTATTGATAATATTTTATAAATTTTTGGATGTTCTTTTGTTTTCCTTCTTCATGGCAAAAGTTAATTTATTAATTATAGGTAAAAATATTCTAAAGTATTATTTCTGTTGTCAAACCCATAAGGAATTTGTGAAAGGACTAGAAAATCTTTGAGGAAAGGGTCTTTGTACTCACTTTTATATTCCCAGTGTCCAGAATATACTTCATAATGTTTGTTGAAATGATAAGAAATATTTTCTAAAAATTAGAACTTTTGAGGGAGTTCATCTTCATACATAGCCCCCAAAATCATTGTTTTCTCTGATGAGGCTAATCTAGCTGCTATATACTTAAGATTTCAGCTGGAATCAGTGCTAGGTCCTTCTGTTGTAATTGATTGAACACAATGTCTGAGGCCTCAGACTTGTCTAACCTTCAGTTCCCTTTATTGCCCTAGTTTTATTGCTTCTAGAACAACTATCTGTATGTGTCCCCCCACTGGGAGTGCTCTCACATAATTTAGCGCTCCCTTCCCAGAACTACGAGTGCTGAAAACTGGAAATAATCTTGTCTGGGGCATGTGAATATATGTGGCTCATGAGAAATCAACTGAGCTGGGAATATCCACTCAGGCTGTAACTTTAAATCCACTGTGTGCTAAGAAAAACAAGCCTTCTTGGTATGGTGAAGGCTGCATTTGCTAACACAGCCATTATTTCCCCAAATTTCTGACTCCTATCCAAGTAAACCCACTCTCTTCTGATATATGATATTGTCCTAAGAAATGTGCAACATTACAATCTGGTACATCTCTAAGTGTCTTTAGGGTATTCTTTGTTTCTCTGTCTATTTCTTGGCTTTTTCCTAGAAGTCAGATGGATATAAACACTCAAAGCAGAACTCCTTGGGAAATCTTTCCATGGTCGGACTTGTGGGAAAGTTTAGGACCAAGCACTATTAAAGAAACGACAATTCTCCTCATACGCCCTTTAAAGGATGCAATCCCCAAATGGGATTTGTATCCTAGCCCTCCTTAACCAGGGTTTCTAGTTCTAATTCTAGAAAAAGCAGAATCAATCTCTGTGTGTGTGTGTGTGTGTGTTGCACACACACACTCATAGTAAACTATTAATGAATGTCAGCAATGACTATTACTGCTTTCCAGGGTCCTTTGCTTTCCATAAGGCTCATGTCCCCTAATCACTCTGAGTCCTTTGCCACGCCCTTGTCCCCTGCTCATGTGTGTATGTGTTTCTGGTCCTCTGGTAAGCAAAATTCCTTCAGCACAGAACCTCTCCGCACAGGTTTTGCTCACTGCTATGCAAAGAAACCTCACATAGGTACAGCCTTGTTTGTGACTGTGCAACTATAGAGGGGGAAAAACATCTTTTCCTTCTCCTCATCTTACGTGCATTGGGTGGTACTCCTGCAACAAAAGAGATATTAACAAGAAAAAAGCATACACATTTATTTAAGTTTTATGTGACATGGGAGTTTTCATAAGGAAATGAAGATCCAAAGAAACAGTTTAACCTGAGAGTTTGTATTCTAGGTTTAATGAAAAGTGGAAAGTTATGGAAAATGTGATTGCATAAAGGGTATGAGTAAACTGGAGAAAACTTAGCAAAATCCCTTCATTCAGTTCCTCTCTGCGTCCCTGTGTCTTCAGAGAGAAGGCTGATCTTTTCATCTGGGTAGAGGGAGGGCACCTTTCACATGGGGTGCTATGATCTGCTTCGTGGCAAGGTCAGAAGACACTTCCCACTCATGATATTTCTCAAATTCCTTCCACCTAAAATATTACACATGCTACCATGTCATATTTTGGGGGTAGCGTGTCCTGAACTCATCAAAGCTTATCTCTGAAAGATCTTGTGTTGTGTTTCTAAAAGTTAAGCTGTGCAGGAATCTGGAAGAAACGTTTACATGAGATTCGTTGGCCATAATGCCAGATTAAAGATTTCTTCTCAGATTCGTAAATTTAAATATTGTTTGGCTTTGCATCCTCACATTCACTCTTCTCACTAGACATTAATATTATGATGAACTTTCTTTAATCCCAAGTAGGAAAATGAAATTTCTTTTTCCCAAGAACTTAATCATGGAAGACTTATTCCCAGATGCACACTCTAAATATGCATTTTGATCATGCAAATAATTTCATCTCATCTCCTTTAGTGTCTTAAAAAGGTAATCTGTCTGCTTCCTGCTCAAGCACAACATTTACAGATTAAAAGACAAAAGAAATGCTAAAGCTGGCCGAATCTCTTACAGGTCTGCTTTAAAAGGCTAGAGAAAAAGAGCAATGTGTAATACAAGAAACTTGGGATTTAGAAACTATCAGGTGGCTGCAACTGTTAACTTTACATCAACCTTCCAAAAATTCTAAGGAGAATTGTTCTTCCTTATTTCAGCTAAATCTGGGTTCTTATATCAAGACCCGGAAAATTTAGGCACGTGGACACATTGAAGGGTGTGGGGAACAGAATGTACTGGACAAAAAGGAAAAAAAGAAAAAACTCTCAAGAAAGGGAGAGGGGATCTTGCTAACAGGCCCCCACCTCACAGATTGATTCCAGGCCACACACAGGAAAACTGAAGAGACCAGGCTCCTCCCCATTGAACAAGGCGCAATTTCCGTGGCTCCACACCATTTCCCAGGTGTGCATGTGGGCCTTACTCAGAAAAAATGGGCTGGGAAAGGATGGGCAAACAGGGGCAGTTCTCCCTCTGGGTTGTGGGTTTCATCTGGGACCGGTAGCCGGTTTTTCAGCCTGCAGGGCGTTTTAGGCTTGAAGGCAGGGTTTCTGCAGGGACCCTTGGCTGTCTCCTGTTTCTATCAGTGGCATAGTAGCTAACTCCAGTTCTACCAGCAAACTGTCTGGAAGAATACAACCAGAATTGTTACACCTGACCCTTCTCTTTTCTCGCCTGTAGATAATTGCTCAGAACATTTTAATTACCTCTGTAACGTAGCGTTTTTCTTCCCATTCACACCCTCAGTCCAAGCCTGTTTCCGCAGCCCATTTTCTGATCCCTGCTTCTCACTGGTGCTGGGTCAATTCATCTTTCAGGGAATTGGCAGTAATTTTCCCCAAACATAATAAAATAACTATGTTACTTCGCTGACCAATAAAAGCTTTTAGTAACCTGTAGCCAATGCATGTTTTGCCCCTTAATTTGAGGAGCTTGCATATCTCCATAGACAAACTGAGTGTACCCAGAGAGTCTGGCTAAGAGCCTGGGATGACTTTGCAGAATGTCAGTTCAGCCAAAATTCAGAACCAACATATACTTCTTCCCTCTCATGTACTAAGCACAATAAATTTTACTCAATAAGTTGTAATCTCATAGATTATTATATTAAAACCCAAGTGAAATTTTAAGATAAAACATGATTGCTGATAAATTTGACATTTTTCATTGAGAAGCTGCAGGCTACACTCAGAGTCTGTCAAAGCCATCAAGCACTGATGTATACTTCCTCCTCTAGGAGGCATACTTTGGGAAATCATAAACTCAAATTCCATCACTGGGACCTCAGTTCTTCCAAACACGACTCTAAATTAGCATTCCATTTTCATCCAACAGTTTTGTTCTGATTTTTCAGATGCCGCAGAACCTTTCAAATGTTAAGTCCCCATAGATATTCTTTACTTAATGCACATTCAATCAACATTCATTTAAATACCACTTCTGTGGGGACTACCTTTGACTCCCTCAGTCAAATGGGATGCTTGCCTTTTGTCTGATGGAAAAAAAAAACCCCATCACAATTTCTCTGCAAATGCATGTCAGAAAAATTGAGACAGATTCGAAATGAGGAAGGCAGAGATCACTGGCAACCTTTATAGTGTACCCATCCGCAATCACTGTGCTTGTCATTGTTTTTGAACAATTTAAAACTCATAATTCTGTGAATGATTCCTTTCAATTGAAATACAAACAAATTGGGTCCTTGTGGAATACAGTTGGTTATTGTCCTGTAGATAGACCACTTTTGTCTCTATTTAAAATTTTGTTTTAGCATTCCTTATTCCCTACATTTGTGTCATTAAAAAGAACTACTCTGAACTGGTTGTAACATCTTCTGGTTCCATTATTAATTAATGAATTTAATAAAATCTTCATGTGTTTTATATTTTTTGAGAAGAATGCTTTTACCCTTAAGTACCCTTAAGAAATGTTACCTTTTAACACCCTTATGACCTTAGTATCATTACTATCTATTCTGCTCAATTGCAGTTTCCTGGTAGGGGAGGGGAGTTGACATAGTAATATTGGGCTCAGAAATTGTTGCCCTGAAATACGATGTTTTGACATGCTAAGCTGAAGAAGCTTCAAGGTCTCTCTTACCTAACCTCCACATGATCTCACCCAAAGAAGCTGAAGTTCCTTTATCTGCCTAAAATCCAGACCCACCAAGGAGAATAATCGTCTTTTTCTTTCCCTCCCCGTTATCTCACTATCTACTGCAGAAAAGAAGAAGATGTGACCATACCTGCACAGACTTTTTTATGAGGGTAATGACTGTCTCCATGGATCAGTTAATCTCTGTTCCCCAATCCAGTCATTCTCCCTTGCAATCATTTATTGCCCATCAGTAAAATTCCTCTTCTCCCCCTTCCCATAACCTGTTTTACCAGGATGTAAGCCCCCATTCTTTTGTAACCTCAAGTTTTTGTAACTCATGAAGAAGTTGGGTCTTCATTCTGAAGGCTCCTGTGTGTACATGCTAAATAGATTTACAGGTCTTTCCCCCTATTCATTACTCGGCCTCATGTCAGTGATATTTTTTCAGTGAAACTTTAAGGAGTCAAGAGCCTATGGCCACCACACTATAGTACAGTGAGCAGGGGGATCAAAGCTGCTCTTCTCTTCTGTAAGCTGTAGAAAAGAGAACCCAGAAATCTGACCTGCCAGTAAAGGGATAAGAATTTCTTACCAGCCAGTCTCCTGACATCTCTCTCTCTCTGTATTCCAATTGAGTGGATGGGAAAAGAATCGCTGTTTGTCTCATCTGCAATGCTTTTATTAATGAGAAAAACGGATTTGTGTGATGAGTCTTGGGTTATAGTGACTCTGGTGTACTTTTGGTACTGTGAGGTATAAATATTCACATTCTTCGACCCCCTTTCCTCTCAGAAATAGGTGATTTTTTGTTGTTGTTGTTGTTGTCGTCATTTTCCTTCGTCTTTGTCTTTCTGTGTTGTTCTGTCGTGAAGATGGGTACCAGAGTGAGGACATGGGCCTAGAACCCCTATAAGCCCATTGTTTCAACCAGCCCTGAAGATTGGCTGGTTTGGTGGTTCTGGCTAGATGGGCGTCTATTAAAATAAACTTTGCTGTGGGTCCCTGTAATACGGATGAGGTTTTCCTCTTATCCTGTCTCATGTCCTTGAGAGCCTGACTGTGACTAAGTGTCTTTCCTCTCTTAGTCTCCATCATCTGGAGGCTGTGATTTTTCAGGTTCACATCAGGCAGCCAGTCTGAAAGACTGGAAGACCGAGGCCTGTAATATTTTAAGCAGCATTCTCTTCATTCTGAATGTATGAAGCTTTTAGGCGAGTTCTGTCTTAAAAAGTCCCAAACCTATGGGGTTTTTGTCATCTTTGCTATGTTGAGTCTATTTCTGAGAATGAATTTGTGGGGATCATGGGGATAGCCTCTTCTACACCCTCTCCGGGAACAACGGTTTCTTCCATGGTAAAAACCTGGAAAACTACCACCAGGGTTTTACATGAAGAGGCTTTTGGATAAAGTCACTATTGGAATTAAGTATGTCTTTGAAAATTCTAATTGTCAGTGGCCAAACGATAGATTTTTAAAGATTTTAGAGATTTTTTAAATTGGAAACAATTAATGGGAAAATACATTCTAAAAGGACACATAATGGTGTCACAGCTAGCCTTGAGAATTCTCTGACTAAATTAAAGAGAAAAAAAAAATCTGACCTAAAACAAAGTTAAAATCCTTTGCAAATTCAAACTGTCTGCTCTGGATTTCTTCTGGGAAGAACAATAAAGACCACCCCACGTTGTAATCTAGTGGCTAAGGTCTGCCCTTTTACCACAGCAGCCTGAATTAAACTTCTGGCAAGGGACTGGGTGCTTTCTGGATTGATGTTTGTGTTACCTTCACAAAATTTATTGACTATTTTCCCTTCCATGGACAGAGTTTGATTTCCTGTCTTTCATCTGTAAGGGCATATGAGGCGTTCTGGCTTCTGTACATAGAAAATCAGCTGAGAAGCTGAGACTCCAGAGACTGGCCAAACAGAAATGTGAGTCACACTCCATTTATGGCTAGCAAAATTTTCCTTTCTTTGAGCTATCTTTGGGGTAATTTTGGATCTTGTAAAAAGTGTTTGCCACCTCTTTGAAGACACCTTATGCTTAAATTATAACCTCAATTATGGTACTTGGGAGGATGTCATTGGTTAAAAAAAAAAAAAAAGTTTAAAAGCCAGAAATATCAACTGTTTATCCTCACTAAAATCTGGTAATAAAAATTCAAAAGGATTTTTCTTACTTAGACTCAATGAAATTGCTATTACCTTTTTCCTGAGGCCCTATAAGCTAAAGCTTCAACTTTGTGAAACAGGCAAAAAAAATATCTTGTCAGATTGCCACCGCTGGCTTCCTCTTTAAATGTGCTTTGAGTCTAACATCTGGACACCGCAACTGACTGCCCTGCAGACTGTAAGGAAACTCGTTTATAGACTGTTCCCAAAGATAACCTGTTTTCTTGTCTGAAAGCCCATCTGCAATGCTATCTCCTAAAATGAAAGTGGTGTTTAATTGACCTCTTCACAGATTTTTAAAATAGAATTATTTGCCATTCAGATTTTAGCTTAACTATTCTCTTTCACAGCCACTAACTCAGTTTTTAGTTTGTGAAACTCCTAGGGAAGTTTCAGATGGGAGAATGTTGGGGCTCAGAAATTGATATACCAAAATATGGTGTTTTGACATGCTGAGCTGAAGAAGCCTGAAGATCTCTTTGGCCTCTCACCACCACTGTCTCTCCCAAATAAACTGAAGTTCCTTTATCTGCTTAGGATCCAAACCTACCAATGAGAACAATTGTGTTTTCTTCCCCTCTCTGTTATCTCATTATCTATTGCAGAAAAAAAGGCCAAGGTACCGGAACAGACCTTTTTATAAGAACAATGATTGTCTCCAAGGATCATTTAAATTTCAGAGAAACTATTTACCAGTTAATCTCTGTTCCCTGATCCAATCATTCTCCTTTACAGTCATTTATTGCCCCTCAATAGAATTTCTCTTCTCCTTCTTCCCATAACCTTTTTTATCAGAGATGCAAGCCCCCATTCTTTCTGCAACCTCAAAATGGTATATAAGTTTCTGTAACTCGTGGAGAAGTTGGTCTTCATTCTGAATGCTCCTGTGTATAGATGTTAAATACATTTGTTTTTTATTTTTATTTTTTATTTTTTGAAATGGGCTCTCGCTCTGTCGCCAGGCTGGAGTGCAGTGGCGCGATCTCAGCTCACTGCAAGCTCTGTCTCCCGGGTTCACACCATTCTCCTGCCTCAGCCTCCCGAGTAGCTGGGACTACAGGCGCCTGCCACCACGCCCGGCTAAGTTTTTGTATTTTTAGTAGAGACAGGGTTTCACCATGTTAGTCAGGATATTTCTTCTGATTGCAATAAAACAACCAAATATATTGGATGTTATCCTGACTGTGGCATCATTCTCTGCTCTAGTTAACTTTGAAGGAATCTGTGGAGCTGACTAGAAACAGTTAAAGGTAGGGTGAACACAATAGTTCTTCTTGGGGAAAATCATGTCCAGGACACAAACACCATTTTAAAGCATTTTAGAAGTAATATAGTTCATTGAAAGTGGTTTCTTGAATTTACTACTATAACCCAATTATAAGAACTTCAGCAAAATCTATAGATTTAGAGTTTATTAAATCATGTTTTAGTAAAACCAACTTTAGATTTTGTTGCATTTTCTTAAGTAAGTTCAAATCTACTACTCATTGAGTTCTGATTAAGTTGCTATGGTCATTACAATTGACATATTCAATGGCAGAGTATGGAATTAAACCCTATTGACGCCTCAGTGTCCTCTAACATCTAGGGAGTAAATGAAAGGATCATTTCTTCCAGGCCGGGCGCGGCAGCTCACGTCTGGAATCCCAGCACTTTGGGAGGCCGAGGCGAGCAGATCACCTGAGGTTGGGAGTTTGAGACCAGCCTGACCAATGTGGAGAAACCCCGTCTCTACTAAAAATACAAAATTAGCCGGGTGTGGTGGTGCATGCCTGTAACCCTGGCTACTCAGGAGGCTGAGGTAGGAGAATTGCTTGAACCCAGGAGGCGGAGGTTGCAGTGAGCCAAGATCACACCATTGCATTCCAGCCTGGGCAAAAAGAGCAAAACTCCATCTCAAAAAAAAAAAAAAAAAAAAGAATCATTTCTTCCTACATTGTTTGCTATATATATTATAGCTAAAATATTAAAAAGTCAGTAGTACTTCTATTAATTTATACAACTGATTAACTTATTAGAAATTTCATTTTTATCCTCCCTTGCAATGTTGTTGAGTTCAGGCAAAATTAGTGAGATTTTTTTTCCCAGTCTTGGAGGAAGGGGAGGAGGATTTTGCATTTTTTTTTTCCACATGCCTAGCATATTAGAGATACTCAGAGAGGAAATCAGCTTATCCTCCAAGTGTGGATCAGAGGTTAGTTTTTAATAAAAGACTTCATGACACAGATATTCTGCTGGTAATTTATTCTTTTTTCTTTTTCTGCCCACAGTCATTATTCCTTTTACCCATCCTCATCTACTTGTTTTTTTTTTTTTTTTTTCTTTGAGACGGAGTCTCGTTCTGTGGCCCAGGCTGGAGTGCAGTGGCCGGATCTCAGCTCACTGGAAGCTCCGCCTCCCGGGTTTACGCCATTCTCCTGCCTCAGCCTCCCCAGTAGCTGGGACTACAGGCGCCCACCACCTCGCCCGGCTAGTTTTTTGTATTTTTTTAGTAGAGACGGGGTTTCACCGTGTTAGCCAGGATGGTCTTGATCTCCTGACCTCGTGATCCGCCCTTCTCGGCCTCCCAAAGTGCTGGGATTACAGGCTTGAGCCACCGCGCCCGGCCTCATCCACTTGTTTTGGAGATTGCCTTCCAGGTTCTCCTCTTCTCCCAGTTAATTACTTGTTGCAGTAGTCACAGTGATAGAGTCCTATTAGTTGAGTAACCAGCAAACTAATTGCATTAGCTACTTGTGGCATTGTAATAGTTGAATGATTTATCATCATTCTTTCCCCTTTGATCTTTAAGCATTTTAGATTTCTAACTGTTGACTTTCTATAAGTTTGTTATGTGCTGTTCCCAAGCACTTTGTTATTAGCTCCTATCTATATTCTCTTTATACTCATTCCCTTAGTAATTCCTCCACTACTATGTTTTTGACTGACACCTTATAGTTAGATGAGTCAAATACTACAGTGTTTTGGGCAGAATTGTCTCTCCAACAAAATTTATATATGAACTCCTAACCCCCAGAATCTCAGAATGTAATTGTATTTGAAGATAAGGTCCTTAAAAAGGTGATTAAGCTAAAATGAGATTGTTAGGATTGGATCCTCATCCAATATAACTGGTGTCATAAGAAAATGAAGAAACAGGGTGCATACACACAGAAAAACGTCCATGTGAGGCACAGCAAGAAGGAGGTTATCTAGAGGCCAAGGAGAAAGGCTTCAGGAAGAAACAAAACCTGCTGACATCCTAATCTTACACTTCTAGTCTTCAGAACTGTGAAAAAATAGATTTCTGTTGTTTAAGCTACCCAGTCTGTGGTATTTTGTTTTAGAAGCTCTACAAACTAATACAATGTTTTATTTCAGAAAATCTTCTGAGTATCTCAAATACCTCCTAGTGCAATTCCAGATAATTTCTATATTTTTGGTATTGGTTTTATCATTATCTTTTCCTCAGTTGAACTTGAAATTTCTGAGCAAGTCTTCTGACACCAACTGGTATACTGTAATACAATTCTAATATTAACCACCTGGAGTCAGCACCAGATCCACAGGTTAAAGGGCATGGACCCTCAACAAGGCTGTCCTTACTGCAAACAGCAGCCACACTTCACGGCCCACATACCACCCACATGTCTTTCCAACTGGCTGCAAATTAAGAGGTTCCCACGACCTTATCAGATTGATAACTAACTAGAATGACTGAGAAAACATAGGAAAATGCTACACTTAACAGCTACAATTTTATTATAAATGACATAAATCAAAATTGCCAAATGGAGAGACACATACCCAAAGACTTTGGGGAAAAGTGTCTATTGTTTATGGTTAGGTTCCATAGACAGACATGTAGAAATGTGATCAGATGAAAAGGGAATAATCTAATAGTAATAAACTGAGGGGAGAAACTCACCAAGGCCTGTCTGTTCAGATTCATCTTGGCCTCTCTGTGTAGCATTTCTTCCTCCCAGATACAGGATAGGACCCCTCCTAGAAGGAGGGAAGATAGGTCAAAAAATATCTTGATGGCCAGATGTTACAC